>NW_024081122.1:907260-1068882 GCF_003009895.1 Hyaena hyaena
ACTGAGCCACCCAGGCGCCCCACACCCTTAGCGTTCTTACCAGGTGGATAGTCTGAGAATTTTCTAAATCTTTTAAGTTCTGCTTCCCTTTTAATTAACAATTCTGTTTTTAAACCATTTCTCTCTTCTCACATTTTACTGTAAGCAGTGAGGAGAAGCCAAAGCACACATACCTTTAACACTTTGCTTAGAAATAGCTTCCAGCTAAATATATCACTTTGTTACTTGCATGTTTTGCTTGCCTCAAAACACTAGAGCATGAACACAATCCAGCCATGTTCTTTGCTACATTATAACAAAGATGGCCTTACCTCCACTGTCCAATATCATGTGTCCCATTTCCATCTGAGACTTCATCAGAATGGTCTTTGCCGTCCCTATTTCTACTAATATTTTCTTCAGGATTACCTAGGTACTCTCTAAGAAGACTGAGAGTTTTCACCAGCAGCTCTTCTTTTTCTTTCTGAGCTCTTACCAGAATCACTCTTAATGTGTTATGGCCAGATCGCGATCTCCCCAAAATCCCAAGACCACCAAGGAGTCCAAGTCACGTATGCAAAAGCAAAGGGCATTTATTCGGGCTTAAGCTCAGGCTCCCAGACCTCACCAACACAGTGGATCCATGCTGAGAGCCCCGAGCAAAGGCAGAGTAGGGTTCTTATGGGGTTTGTGATGGGGGAGTTATGGAAGTTGTGACATGGGAACAGTGATCCAATCATAATTATTCAACATTATTGACAGCGGGTTTAACCATACACATTGTCTAGAGTATTCGTTACTTTTGGCGGGATCCAATTACAACATTTAGAGTACCTTTAAATTCAACCAATCACAGAGCGAGCCTAGGGTCTTGTTCGGCAACTAACGGGTTAACTTTAACATTAGGTAACAGGGTCCTATCTATAGTTTCTATCTATAGGCCTCTCCCTCAGTAATGTGGAGGGTGGTCTCTGGCCTTTCCTGATTGGGTGTTGCAAGGGTGGTTTCTCTTGCCTTGGGCAATGTGTAACTGCCTGATAGTTTTCGGGGAAGCTGAAACTTAGGCCTTCTAGTTTAGAGGGGAAACTTAAAGCCTGTCATGGAGTCAGTTTGGTTTAGGCTTGTGCCCTTACAAATGGTCTGTCAAGGCAATGAAGACTTGTTGTTGTTTTTGTTTATTTATTTATTTTGAGGGAGACAGAGAGAATCCCAAGTAAGCTCTGCACTGTCAGGGCCAGTTCCCATGAATACCAAGATCATGACCTGAGCCTAAATCAAGAGCCAGACACTTAAGTAACTGAGCCACCCAGCTGCCCCACAAAGACATTTTTTTTAGCAAGAATCTCAAAAGTCTTCCATCCTTTATTCATGATTATAGCCTTCACATTTTAGGTATTAATCATCGTAGCACCCTCTTCTGGTGCCAACTTCTGTCTTTGTCTGTTTGGGCTAAGAGCAGGCTATGTATGGTAAGGGCATACTTCCTGGTTCACAGGCACGAGTCTTGATGAAAGGGGTGAAGAACTCTCTGAAGTCTCCTACAGGGTCATTGATTGTCCTCATGAGATTTAATCACCTGTCCAAAGCGCTCCTTCCAAATACCACCACACTGGGGTTTAGGTTTCAGTATGTACATTTTGGGAGGACACAAACATTTAGTCTACAGCGGTTACAGTTAAAATTCTTAGTATTTATTCTGGAGCATCTATTCAATTATCCGTTCACCAATGAGATGGTATATAGTACGAATATGGGAGTTTTGTGGCTAAGGTAGAGTAGAAGGAAAAGACTATTAAAGGACAGGAAACCAAGAAATCATATTACTATGCTGGTATTATATTGGAAAGATCATCTGTATTCTATTTGTAACCGCCAAGCATTGTGACTGGAGTAGTGCTGACAGAGTTGGAAAGAGTGAAAATGAGCCAGTAGCTTAAATCTTTAAGGTGTGTGTATGACTTGAAGAAGGAACACATATGTAGGGTAGAGTCTAATGACTTGAGATTGAATGTTAGGAGGCTTTAAAGGAGGAGGGACAGACAATGGTTTGGAAGGAGTTAGGAGGATGATTCAAACCTACATTCATGTGAGGACAGACCTGTGGTGTTAGATACTTGAGAGAACTTTTATTCTGTTTTCTTTTATACCCAGTGACCTGACCAGGCCAGGAAATCTTATTTATAATTTCCTTTGCTGGTGTGTGTTTTTTCTATAGTTCACCTTTTCATTGAGACTATAGCTTTCCAGGCCTGGCTTTATAAGGAGGAGAGTTTCACTTCCCACTTTGCCTTGCCCAATCTCAAGAAGTTTTCCCATGATGCTCTTGGCCACTAAAACCCACGTCCTGAACCTGCTATAGCCCTCTCTCCTGCCCTCACAGAATTATCAGACTCCTGTTTATAGTCTGGTTTGTAGTATCTTATTTACTTGGTTTCTGAGATGTCTTTTATTTCCTTTATATCCTTATTCATCAAATGTGTATTTAAAAACATGTTATTACATATTTTACAGGCTTTTATTTTGCTTTTCATTAGTTGACCACAATGCTAAAAATGGAAGTTCTCTCCTGAAAAGTGGAAAAGCAGAGAAGTTGATATGAATACTAACACTTACCATGTAATGTTAGAAAACAATTTTGAAATTGTAGCAACACCAATAATCATTGCAACAGTTTTGACCTTCTGTAAAAATAGCCCATTTTCCGAACAACACTTTACCATCAACGTATGTACAAATAGTTGATATGATTTAGCCATTTCATTTCTACTTTGTGAAACCCATATTGCAAGTAGCCTAATCATATATAGTCATTTATGCAAGTAGCTGTTTTCTTAAATAGAAGAGTATATAGGTACATACAAAAGTATGGCTGCTTAAATATTTGAACCATACTCAGACAATGTATTTTAATCAAATAAAAGTGATTTTTTCTTTTTCACTATCATATGATACATATCAACCAAACACTGCTTGTAAAATTCTCTTTAGTGCATCACACACTTGAGTTATATCATTTTAATAAGTTAGTCCAAAGGAGCACCCACCCCTGGATGTGGGCAAGGGGGCCTGATACTAGAGTGTGCATGTGCACTGGGCCTCCCCAGCCCCACTCCCTCCGGCTCTTTGGAGCACTAACCTTGACATTTTCTAGGGGTCCACCAAAGCCTTTAACTGTCAGGGCAGCTGTCCCTTTCAGGCAGGGCACCAAGAGTTCAAACTCCTGGGAGGATTGTCCTCCAATCCTCTACCTACCTGTGGGTGAACCAGATGCCTGGAAGAGCACTGGGACTCATACAACCCCATGCACGACCCCCCTGGAGGGCAGCCTGGGGAATTTACCAATCTCATTGCAATCACGTAACTCTGTTCTCAGCACATAGTATTAGATTGGGCCATCAGAAAGGTGTTAACTTAGCAATTTGGGGTGACCCTGTGTTTATATACACAGAGGCCCTGTGGAATATATTTGTCCTTATACCTTAGGAGAGACTCTGCTCCAAAGATATGTTTTGAAAATATCCTTCCTCTTATTCCAACTCTTTGGTCTGTTACTTCAAGAGTAAATACTAGTGAGCAGCTTTTACCTTTATCACTTATTCTTTAAAGGAAAGTGATTTCAGGGGCACTTGGGTAGCTCAGTCAGTTAAGCTTCTGACTTTAGCTCAGGTCATGATCTCACAGTTTGTGGTTTCGAGCCCCGTGTTGGGCTCTGTGCTGACAGCTCAGAGCCTGGATCCTGCTTCAGATTCTGTGTCTCCCTCTCTCTCTGCCCCTTCCCTGCTTACATAAATAAATTTAAAAAAAAAAAAAGGAAAGTGATTCCAGTGAGATCCCCCAGGGTTCAAAAATCTCAGAGGAGCCACAATAATCTTTGAGTCCATGGCTTCTCTTTACGAAGTCAAGTTTACAATTACTTCCAGAGGAGCCAAATGGGGCTCATTTTCCTGGGAAGTGAATTAATACCACATCTTCCAGGCCCACTGTTGTAATCAAGATGCTGCAAGGGGGAGCCCAGCTTCTGTAGCTCACTGATGTTTCACAAGCAACAAAGCCATCCCTCGGAAGCCCCATGTAATCAGGTGCGAGGGCAGCTTGATGAAAAATGGAGGTAAAGCTTCATATAAATCTGTATGCCTTTTTTTCTTTCCTGTAGCCCAAATGCCAAAATATGGCAAGAGAGAGGCCATTTTCACTGATTTCTGGCCCATTCATAAATACTGGAAATTTCCTGAGAAGCAGTTGTAGAGAAATTTACAGTTTGGTTTTGCTGACCCAGTAGGTTTAGATGAGAATCAAAATGTATTATTGGTTTGTGAGATTTTTCTCTTTGGGGGGCAGTGGATGGATTATGAAATAGACTCTGAAACCCCATCAAAATCTGTTCATAATGGAGTATCAATATCCTGGAAGCAAAGACGTTGGGGGAAAAATATTCTCAGTTAGAACTTTTTATTTGCTCTTCCTGCACTACTCCTGTCTGAGACTGAAAAGCAAATAGAAAAACATGGCGATTTAAACACAATAGCAGTATATACAAATCAATTCTTATCCAGTTTTTCTTTATTATGAGTGGGATCTTTGGAGATATTAATTAACGATTCACAACCCTGTATAAATAGAGAATAATGGTAGAAACATGCATTTAATTATCTATTTTCTGTCTGGAGAATAGAGAAGTGTCTGAAACAATGTTATTACAGGATTACCCATTGGGTCTCTGAGGAAATGACTGAGAACAGATTACAGGTGACCTAGGGGCTTCTTATTTTATACTCTATGAAGCAGGAAGAGGTCTGGAGGAGGAAGCAAGGGATTCAGGAGACCCATCCTCCGTATTCTGAAAGACTTAAACAAAGAGTGAGACTCAGACGCACAGCCTCGTGGAGCCCTCTGCTCCCCTGTTTTGTATTCCACGCACAAAGCCTGGAAGAAAGTGGCAGAAAGTCAGAGGAACTGACCAGCTGCCTCAGAGACACTGGCGCTAATTTCTCCTGAAGCAAATGGCCAACGTCTTGTTGATGCAAGAATAAACTTGAAAGTAAACTGCAAAAGTGAAAGAGAGTGGAGGAGGGGAGAGACAGGGAAAGGAAGATCAGTTGGGAGGGATCTATTCATTTTCCAATTGGCAGCTTATTCAAAGTTTTTGGTTCAAGTCCATGAGCACAACGCTGTCACCGGCCACAATGTTGTTGACTACAATTTAATAGGCTGAACCTTCAGCGGCCAGGACAACAGCAAAAGAGGTAGACCACAAGGGAAGCATCCCTCCCCTCCACCTGAAGCTCAACCAGTTAATGAAGCCTGTCTCTTTGAGCTCATTCCTCATTTTGAACATTTGCAATTCTGTCATGTTTTAATAAAAGCAAACAGCCATGTGAATAATATACATAGGCAGAGTATTGGCTTTCTAGGGCTGCCGTAACAGAGGACTGTGGACTGCGTTGCTTAACCAACAAAAACGTATGGCCTCACAGTTCCGAAGGCCAGACGTCTGAGATCAAGGGTGGGCAGAGACTCGATCCCAGGTCTCTCTCCAGCTTCTGGCGGTCTGTTGGCAATTGTTGGCACTCACTGGCTTATGGATACGTCATCCCATCTCTGTCTTTTTTTTCACATGACATGGGGAATTAATTAACCCATGACAGGATGTGTATAGTAAATAATTTAAGTACAGTCTTTATTTAAAGAGGCAATGAATGGGGGCGCCTGGGTGGCTCGGTCCATCGAGCGTGGACTTCAGCTCAGGTCATGATCTCAATGGTTTGTGAGTTGGAGCCCCACATCGGACTCACTACTGTCAGCACAGAGCCCACTTAGGATTCTTGTCCCCCTTTCTCTCTGCCCCTCCCCACTTCACAGTCTCTCTTTCAAAAAAGAATAAACCATTTTTTTAAAAAGGCAAAGAACAAAACTAACTAAAAAAATGTATTTAAATTTAGGAAACTAAATTCTTTTTAAAAAATTTTTATTAAAAAATTTTTAATGTTTATTTTTGAGAAGGAGAGAGAGAGAAAGGGGCAGGCCATAAGAGGGGGAGGAACAGAGAGGGAGGGACATCCAGAATCCAAAGCAGGCTTCAGGCTCAGAGGTGTCAGCACAGAGCCCAACATGGGGCTCCGACCTATGAAATGTGAGTTCATGACCTGAGCTGAAGTTGGACACTTAACAGACTGAGCCACCCAGGTGCCCCTAAATTCTTTTTTAAAAATATTTAGTTATTTTTGAGAGAGAGAGAGCACAAGTGGGGTAGGTGCAGGGAAAGAGGGAGAGAGAGAGAATCCCAAGCATGCTCTGCACTGTCAGCACAGAACTCGAGGCGGAGCTGGAACCCACAAACTGGAAGATCATGACCAACTTGAGACCCCTAACCTACTGAGCCACCCAGGTGCCTCAGAAACTAAATTCTAATATAGCTCTTGTGTCATAATTAAAGGAGGCCACAATCCTGTCTCAACTGACCATCTTATTTGCAATTACCATATTTGGGGTATAGTATGTGACTACTTCAGAGAGTGATACCTATAAAGAGTGCCCCCGAGTAAAAAGTGTGAATAGATATGTAGGAACATAATTTTACACTTGAAATAGCCTCTTTCACATGAAGCACCATGGTACAGCTTTTGCTAAGAATAACTGATGAGTTCTTATATTAAACCATTTATGTTCTTTTTTTTTAATTTTTAATTTTAATTTTTATGAAGTCAAGTTTGGTTCTGTACCTTCCCTTTGCAGCCTTCCTTCCTGATCTGTTCTTTAACGACTTTACACCTGAGGTGTTGTCTGAGCCAGAAATGGCCAGATTCCCTATAAAAAGTTTTTGTCAGGAACAAGGAATAAACATTTCCCAGGGAGCATAATCTGGTTAGGAAACAGGTGAGTGTACTTTCATCGTGATGCAAAATTACAAACCTCTCTCTGATCTTGAAAATTATCACTTGATTTCACCCATATTTATCACACATTGAATATCTTAGGAAATGAATCACCATCACATGTTTAAAATGATCTCTATATTTTAATTCTCAGAGTTCCTGTGGGAAGAAAACCAAGCTCCTCTGTATGTGAAAAGGAATTGGGCAGGAGGGATTGGAAGTTTTACAGAAAGAGAAAATAAAAATGGTTTCAGAATCCTAAAACACTAGCAATATTCAATATTCTAAAAGAGGCTTGGTTAAAAATAATTGCTGGGAGGTTAGCAGATGCTGGGAATTTAACCTGAGAAAACACACACAGACACACACAGATACACACACAGATACACACACACACACACACATTTTGTGATGTTGCAGCAGCATCAGGATTCAAAGGTCAGGAACTGTCAATTTGCTTTATGATGTGTTATTCAGAAGGTACTGGCTAAGCACTGAGGGGACCTCAGGTACAAGGGCCCATTGTCAACTCACATGGAGGACAATCATACAGAGAATCATACTACTGAGCTGAGGGTAGACCATTATTATGTCGTCGTGTCTCACTCACATCACAACATGGCTGCACAGAAAGTTAGAAATGGTAAAGATCACACAGTCCCCCTTCCTGGCTAAGGACACAGGGGAAATGACTTGCCTAAGGTCATCTGTGCTTCCTGGAAGAACCTGGTCCAGAATCCAGCTCACTGGAGGCCTACGCTGATGTTCTTTTCACCAATCAGAGTTGACTCAATAATTTTTAGGTCTGTGTTTGGAAAAAGCTTTCATTCCAGGTGCTTCTTTGAATTTATATTGAGTTAGTTCTACCACCTCAACTATGAGAGGATATTACTCTAGATTATTTGAATAGGGTGTGTGCATGTTGGGAGGCTTAGAGAGACAGGGAGACAGAGACAGAGAGAGATCTCCATCGTGAAGTATATTGTCAGTCATTTAGCTAAGAGAAGGAATGAGAATCTTCAGAGAGATCATCTGTTTATAATATGTGCTTATATGATCTGACAGTCTCACTTTCCAAAATTGAATTAATAAATCATTCACAGTACTGGCTGGAATAGTTAATATACTTTTTGTGCCCCAGCAGAGAGGAAAATGGCCCTGCACACCTTACCTTTATGACACATTAAGCCTAAATGGAATTAATGATTGAGCTTTTGAATTATATTTACTGTGGAGAGGCCGGTGAGCTATGGAAATACACAGGAGACTTCTTACATTATTAAAAATATCTTTTCATTGGCCCAGAGAACTTTTTCTAGGTGTTGAGGTAGCATTACGTGATGGCATAGATTGTGTGTGTGTCTCTGTGTATGAATTTTTCCCCGTTTTTATGTGTCTCAAAGCCATCAGAAAAGCATACACATGTTTTATTACTAGTGTTTTGTATTATCATAGTATTTACTCTGTCTTGAATCTTCCAGAGCTCTGCATATTCTGTGTGGAAAAAGAAAGACAGAGGGATGAAGAGGGAGAAATAGAGGGAAGGCAGGAAGGAGAGAGAGAGACAGAGAGACAGATAGATACAGGGAGAGATGCACAGACACACAGAGAATCACTAGAAATACAATTCGTGCTGGCCTTCAGGGGTGATTTAAAGGAAAGAAGAGGAAATATTTATCTTGAGACTCAGCTCTTAAAAAAATTCTGATGTTTTCTAGACTCTGGGATATTATGGAGTAGATGTAGATGATGGCAACAATAGTTAGATTTAAAAAAAAATTTTTTAATGTTTATTTTTGAGAGAGAGAGAGAAAGAGGGCAAGCATGATCAGGGTAGGGACAGAGAGAGAGAGAGAGAGCCACAGAATCAGACTCCAGGCCCTTTGCTGTCAGAACAGAGCCCGATGTGGGACTCGAACTCATGCCCTATGAGATTTTGACCTGAGCAGAAGTCAGATGCCTAACTGACTGAGCCACCCAGGTGCCCCAATATTTAGATATTTTAAAGGGTGGAAATAAACAAATTGGGTCAGAGCTCAGAGCCTGGAGCCTGCTTCTGATTCTGTCTCCCTCCCTCTCTGACTCTCCCCTGCTCACACTGCCCCCCCCCCCATAAATAAATAAAACATTTAAAAAAAATTAAACAAATTGGATCGGATTTTCTCTCCTATTGCGAGAGCAGTTACTTATTGAAATGTTGAGTGTATCACACCCCAATGAATAATGAAATCGTAATTCTAATGAAATATCATGATTTTAAAGTTAGAGCAAAACATGTAAATTTTACTGCAACAACATCAGAACATGTCTTTCTTCTCTTTGACAAGTGTGCTACTTCAGAAAATGCCAGTTCTGTGATCAGAATATTTTTTTTCCTGTCTTGTAATTTTGTAACAAGAAAGGTAGATTAAAAGGTTATTTCATCCATTCTTCTGGCTTTATATTAAACTACATTTAAATCATCTCAAGTAGCTTTTTATTTTAAAAAATTTTTTTAAATTTATTTCTGAGAGAGAAAGAAAGACAACATGAGCAGGGGAGGGTCAGAGAGAGAGGGAGACACAGAATCCCAAACAGGCTCCAGGCTCTGAGCTAGCTGTCAGCACAGAGCCCGACGCGGGGCTCGAACCCAAGAACAGTGAGATCATGACCTGAGCCGAAGTTGGATGCTCAACCAACTGAGCCACCCAGGTGCCCCTCAAGTAGCTTTTTAAAGTACCCCCAAACATCTACTTTTATTTACAAAAATATCATGCATCTGCAAAGATATAATGCACATTAAGTTTTTTAAAAGTTAGAGTGGTATCTTTCCAGGATAAATAAATAAACCTTTTGTCTAAAACAAGTCTCTATGCTAATGTGTGCACAACAAAAATGGACAATCCACTAAACTATTGGACTGTGCAGAAATGCTCAGCAATTATTTTATTCTCACATTTTGATATCCTTCAGATTGTCAAGATAAAAATATTATTGAAGGAGGAAGTAGGTGTGGAAGTAAAATATTTACCATTTATCAAATGAGGAGTAGTAAAAGAAACTTACGGAAAAAATAACACACTCAAATAGAGAAATAAGAAACTCCTGTGTGGAGACCAAATTTACATTCCTCTCCTCAGACATATGGGTGATATCATATTATTTACCTTTTTTATATGAAAAATTTCTTCGCCTCTCCTCTGAATGTTAATTTCCAAAATCCGGACATTCAGAGGAGCAGGGCATGAAATATGGGGAAACATTTAAAGCTCTTGAGATAAGTTACTTGAGTAAACACTCATACAGCCTTGTCCACAATAGAAGCCTGGCTAACCTAGGAAAATATTGTAATCCCCAGAAACCAGAAACTAGAAGCCAAAAGCATATGTGTTTATTAAAAGTTTTGGCGGTTCAGCAAATGTGACTAGAATCACTGAATAGCATGTTAAGGCACCAAGCTTAACATGAACACTAATGCACTCCTCATAAAGCATTTCTTAGATAATAACCTTCACATGGAAAAAAGGACAAGGAACTGTTATTTTGGTTGCAAAAAGCAAATGAGCAAACAAAACACTTTTGTCCTTCTTTTAAAACCTAAATATGCATTTAATATACCAGAATTAGTTGCATTTTTTTAGCCAGTGGCACTTAGGGAAAGCACTCAACCTTCAGTCCATCATTGAACTGTTATCCAGTGCTGTAAATGTCTTTGCTGAGTTAATTAATACCTTAGGGATTTCTCTCCAAATCAGGTTTTTTGTCCCTTGTTTCTGAGAAGCTGAATTGCTGGTGACGGGCAAAGCTTTTGCAATTCTCAGTTTATACGCTGAGAGCGATTATGGATGGCAAATTAATCAATTTAGGACGAATTAGTCAAGTAGAACTTTGGGAGGGAAAAAAAGAGGCAAAATTGTGATTTTTATTTTTAAGTGTGTTCTACCACCTGGATCTCAAGATAGCAATCGAATTTGTTTTCCTGTGTAAGGAGCCCCAGATACTTAGATTACAAATCCTTGCCAACCTCTAGGGTGAGTGAAATGGGGGATGGGAGCTTATGGTCTGACTAGGAGGCTGGCGGGACAAGTTCAGTGGGAAGTTGATGAAGAGAAGTATGTGGGAGAGAGAAGAAAGGAAAGATGTTTTGTCTTCTAGAGCCTAAGGAATCTACTCTACACATGACTGAATGTACTCCCTGGCACCATGTATCTAGATAGAGCAGGTTACCAATCGCATACAAGACATCTATTTATGCTAAAATAAATTATACAGGGGCGCCTGGGTGGCTCAATCAGTTGAGCATTCGACTTTGGCTCAGGTCATGATCTCACAGTTCGTGGGTTCGAACCCTGTGTTGGGCTCTGTGCTGACCGTGTGGAGCGTGGAGCCTGCTTTGGTTTCTATGTCTCCCTCTCTCTCTGCCCCCCCCCCCCACTCACACTCTATCTCTCTCCCTCTCTAAAATAAATAAACATTAAAAAAAACAACTAAAGGAATAAATAAATAATACAAATATTCAAAAGGAATGTTAAGCTGGCAGGATGCTAATGATATGCTTCTAATGATAGAGGGAAAAATATAGGGTGTGCATGAATCAGGGTTCCCCAGAAAAACAAAATCAGTGGGAGAAAAAGAGAGAAAGAGAGAGAGTTGGATTGCATTTAAGGAATTGGCTCATATGATTGTAGGTGCTGGCAAGTTTGAAATCTTCAGATCAGGCCACCATGCTGGAGACATGTGGAAGAGCTGACGGAGCTTGAGTCCCAAGACAGTCTGGAGGCAGAATCCTTCTTTCCTTCCTTAGGGAACCTTAGTGTTTTCTCTTGAGACCATCAGTGATTTGGGTGAGCTCCACTCACACACTATGGAGAGTAATTGGTTTTACTCAAAACTATGACTTAATGCTAATTACCATCTAAAAAATACCTTCACAAGAACACCTAGACTGGTGTTTGAACAAAAACTGGGTACCAGAGTCTGGCCAAGTTGACATAGAATTAACTATAACAGGGTATCAAGCTATTACTAAATTGGCTAACCGACATGCTGTAAACTGCTAATCACAGAGCACTGAGTCAACGAGTACTGAATCTGGAGGCAAGAGATCTGGGTATTTGTCCTGGATCTTCCAGGCAGGCCACTGAAGATATTACGGATTTTTTTTTTTTTCTCACGAGAACAGGTGGATCTTGGTGACAGAAAATGAGTTAGGGAACCAAAGGGAGAGAAATCATTTTCTCAGTGGTGACACTGAAGTTTTTATAGCACATGGTGGTGGAAAAGCCCTGTAAGCAATGGAGTACATCGATCCATCTGGAGTTCATGAAGCAACTATCAGTGGAAAATGAATTTTGAGAGTCATTAATGTAGAGATAACAACCGAGACTGTGTGAATGAACAGAAGGGAGATGCAGGATTTAAAAGGAAGTGAGCAAAAAAAAGAAGGAGACAAGAGGAAGTCGAGGAAGAGGAATCGGCAGAGCATACCGAGAAGGAACAGTCATGGGATGAGAACAACCGTGAGGGAAAGAGAATGAGAAGCAGCATAAGGTAGTGTATTAGAGAGACATACTGGGGAGTGACAGGTAACACCTTTTCCCTTTGACAGGAAAGATAGGCTCTGAGGTAGAAATAGCCATCTCTAAATGTGGACTGTGGGCCAGGGGATTGGCTGGTATGAGTTGAGACAAATGAATGCCTTAGATTGTTCTGCAGGAGGTCAACGAGGAGAGGCTATAGTACCATGATCAGAAACAAGGGCTCAGGACACACCTTCCCTGAGTTCCAGCTCTACCTGTACTCTGCGCCCACTCACTCTATAGCAGGCAGTATGTTCTTTAGGACTCAGGTCAGTGGCCCTCTCTCTAGAAAGGCCTATCCTGACCACCTTTTCTGGAGAAGGACTTCCTCTTAGTTTTTAGCTCATGACATCATGATTTATCAATATTTTATTCGTGTGTTTCTGTTTTGTTTTGTTTTTGCCTTGGTCCTTTTCTCCTATCATAACAAAATCTCCATGAGGCTACCTCCATATCTTTCTCACTGCTGTCTTTCTCACACATAATATAGTGCTTCTTGGAACATAATAGGTCTTCAAAAAATATGTGTTGATTGAAAGATCAAAACGCTGCTCTCTATTATTCAATAGTTGTGTGAGCTTGGACAAGATTGTTTCACTATTCAGGCCTCCCTTTTATCATTTGTATATGAGAAATACTTCTCATACCCTATCATGAGGGACTCATGAGCAGAAAAGAAGATGAACATGAAAAGATGAACATGAAGAAAAGATGAACATGAAGGAATTACCTTTTTCAGAAACACAACGTGTCCAATAAATATTAGCTACTATTTTGGGGGTGTGGGAGTGCTTAAGGCTTGGGGGACTACTGTTCTAAAAAAAAAGGTAGTTTAAGATTTTAGAAGGCACTCTTCAAAATAATATTAGAATCCAAACTGAGATCATCCTCTCTTCTTGGATTGATGGATTGGTGCCCACTTAGAATGTTGTTTGACAGTGAAGACAAAGGCAGGTGCACATGGCATGGAAGTAGATCGTAAAAATATGAACATTTGAAACCAATGACAGGAATTAGAAGGGAATTCAAGCCAAGTATATTTCCTTTCAGACAGATGTTATCCTCTGAACTGGCCTGCTGCAATAGAAAAGTCACTGTCAATATCATATCTCGCTACATCCTAGCTTGATGCAGGCTAATATCAAGCAATATGCCCCATTAATCAAATTTAAGGCACTAAGACTAGAATCTGGGAATTGTAACCTGAGTCATTTGTCCCCAGGTAAATAGGAATGTGTTTTTCTATAAATTGCTTTGAGGTGCTCTGAGATTTCTTTGATCTAATCACAAGAAACGATGGCCAATACCTTACAAGATAGAGCCATTTTGACATGCCTTTTCTCTTCTTCCATTACATTTCCCCCCAGATAATAAGATTCCACAGGCTCTGGATTGGAACAAACAGACAAACAAACAAACAAACAAATGCCTTACGGCTATCACAAAGGAAGGAGGTAGAGAAAAGTTTGCTACCTGTTTGCTCTCTATGGCTCAGCAAGTGCTAAGAGTTCTCTGTTGGTTGAACATAGGGTTAGAGGTGAAAAATTCAACTGTGATTCAGGTTCTTGTAGATTCTGTCAGACTGGACATCTCGGGGGTCTTGAATTATTTCGGAACAAGTCTGTATGATACTAACCACTAAACCACACATAGTGCTCCGAGGCACCCTGAAATCCACTCCAAATTGTTTACTAATATTTAACGAGACTCTACTTAGATCTAGAGAGAGCAATAGTGCTTGCATCATGTAATTATCCCAACTTATGCATTTCTTTGTATATGGAAGACATCTATTCTTCATTCATCCTTGACTAGCACAGAAACATCAAAGCTGTCATCATTCTATTTGTCAAGATTAGTTACTTTTTATTCTTCTTTAGTTATTAATAATGCATAGGCAGAGAGATCTTTGGGCTCTTTCTAGATGGTTTATTTCTTTATTCTT
This sequence comes from Hyaena hyaena, assembly GCF_003009895.1. Classification (NCBI taxonomy): domain Eukaryota; kingdom Metazoa; phylum Chordata; class Mammalia; order Carnivora; family Hyaenidae; genus Hyaena; species Hyaena hyaena. The sequence goes on from NW_024081122.1 coordinate 921,615, forward strand.
CTTGTTTCCTCAGCATGAAAATTTATCAAAGCTACCTCTCTAATCTATTGTTCTTTGCCTTGAATGCTCTTTGTCAGATGATTATCTCTGAGGTTTTAAGCCTTTAAAAACACCCTTAATCTCCCTTTATCGCATTGCACTGTATCTGGCTACAGGCTCTCCTAATATCACCCTCCTCTGTTTGTTTACAGCCAGGTCTGAGTGCACAGATAAAAGGTGGATGTGACCCAGTGAACATTTCTCCAGCAACCTCTGGGACACACGCATTGGACATCCACTGGCTTCTCAGACATTTTTAAGAGGAACAAGTTTCCATTTCTAACCTCAAAGTAGCAAAATCTGATTTTCTGATCCCACACTTATCCCATGCCCATTCCCAATGTTTCATAACCAGGAAAGGTATGTCTCATTTCCACCAAATTTGGCTGATATCCACCAGGCACCTCAGTGGCTGGTGTCCACGTTTGGTATGAGGAGAGGGGCAACCCCTCACACCACTGTGTTCCCTCTAAGACTCCTGACAACCAGCCAAGACTGAGGCACAAACCAAATCAACATTTTACACCCAGATTTCTGTGTTCTGTGCTAACTTGCTGGTTACTGTTCAGTATTTGTTCATATACATCATTTTAAAGTTTATACCAAAATCTTAGTCGTTTCAATATGTTCCATTCTTAATGTCTGAAACTTGAACACACCACAACCAGCACTTCTTAAAATCAGCACTCATTGGAATCACTTAGGGAACTTAAAATTTTTTTTGCCCTGCCTGGTTCCCCATCCCAGACCAATTAAATTTGAATCTCTGGGTGAGGCTCAGACATCCGTATTTTATATAAAATGTCCCCAAAAGATTATAATATGCTACTAAGTTTTGAAAGCCACCATTAACCCACAGCTACCTAGATGCTGAGTATTTCTCCCTGGCTTACCATCAGGCAGTGTTTGTAAAAGGCCTTTGACTTTCTCTGAAGTTCAGCTTTGGTCTTTGAGATGCTTCTTCTAAAGGTTGGTGCTGACAGTCTGATTATCTGAGTTAATGCACCCTCACAGCCAATTCTCCCTGGGATCACATCATGCAACCACAATCCTATAGCATTCTCTTGCAGCAGCTCAGGGATTGGGATAAGTAACTTAATAACTTCCCTCTAATTTTATTAAGGAGGGCAAATTGCTAGAAAGGTATGGGAGACGGAAGAGCAGAAAGGCATTTCTCCGACCCAAAGATAGGGATGTGGAAAGGTAATATTCCCTTGAGATGATCCATCAAGTCATCGAGTAACCCGACTTCTGCATGTTCGGAACTTCTCTTTCTAGTTAATCATTGTGCTTGCACGGCACACGGCCCTGCATCGGCGGTGTTGGGTACAATGTCTGCCTACCGCAACCTGACTACACTTGTTTTAAGGACGCTTACCAGGAGCTACTGTCATGTTTTGGAACCAGATGGCTTCAGGATGCACTGCTCCCTACACAAATGATATTCACCTAGAGCCTTGCTTGGAATATAAATTAAAGCATCACTTCACAATAAACTATACATGTTTGGTGATCAATACAGAACTCTAATTTTCTCAAGTTAATGCTTTTTAATGACAGGTTCCCAATGCTAGCTGTAGACAGTTACATGCAAGATTATAAATCACGGTGATGTCTTAGCTCTGAATTATTAATCTTGGCTCCCCCCTGCATTACATAATTGATAATGACTATATTGACAGTTCCAAGGGGGCTCTGGAGATGGATCTGTTCAGTGGAAGGAAAAGCATTACCACTGTGGAGTGCAGCAGGCAGTGTCGAAATGACATGCTGTGTATTCTAATGAGTGGATTCTGTAACCTTTATTTGCATCCTTGAGTTTTCTAGGCTTTCTTTCTCCTAAAAAGCTTAGTCGTGGGAAGAAAGTGGCCGTATAAATATGTTAACTTCTTACCATGGATATTTGTTCCCTGTGTACCTTTCAGTCATTTTTGATGACTTTTACTCACGGAAAAATGCATTTCATCTCCCATCGGGGTCCACGGATCCAATAAAGCTACATGAGAGCGAGCTGTAGCGTATTCTTCCCAGCAGATCCGCATTCTTTATGGAGTTACCCTGTTTGGTAGCAAATGAAAGGCAGAAGAAAGGGTAAACAAGACAATTTAGGGCAGAACACATACCCAGAGGCCCACCACATTGACTACATTTTAAAAATGCATGTCTCCTTTGGAATGGGGATTTTATTCACTTACAAAGGAACTTTTTCCCCTATGAGTTGGGCTGGCTTCCTCTGACAAAGAGGATACATGCAAATTATTTTAGTTTTACTTAGGACAAAAGTCAGGTCTAGAGGGAGCAATCCACTAGCATGTGCCTACTCTGTGACGTATATCCACAATACGCTTTCCTCTGTGCCGCGGGACCATTCCCTAAGTGGTAACTGGTTTTTCATGATTTCTCTATAAACACAGGCAAGTTACTAACACCTCAATCGACGATTTTTGTTTACAGCTTTTCCTTCTATTTTATAGTTCGTAATGGGGGACTCTATGCCCACTCCACACACAGGAGGGCACCTGTCTAGGAAAAAGCATGCCATTTAATACAGGTCACTTTCACTAAGCCAAAAAGGGAAGTCTCTTGGAAAAACAGACCTCATGGTCCTTTTCTTTCCTCCCTTCCCTGTAACTGAGAGGAACAAATGATGGATAATTTTTTCAGAGTAATTTTAACTATGACCCCAGGAGTCCATCTGACATGTGGATGGTATAAAATTATTCCCTCTCTTGCCTTCCTCCTTTATCTCTTGCCTTCCTCCTTTATCTCTTGCCCACAAGGCCTCTCACTAAGCCACACATCTTGATGCAGCAGGGTCAAGGCCACGGGCAGAAACTAGGAGGCTTTACACTTTGCTTTGGGTGGTGTTCAGAAAGTCACATTATGTTCCCAAGTTTCATCCCTGCATGGGGGCAGTAGTGACTATAGTAAATGCCTCGACTTACCGGTCGCAGGTCAAAGTTCTTCACAAGTTGTAAAATGTAATGTAAATCTATGGTGACATTAATATTGTTGAAAACTACATGGTCCCAGATAAATATATGGAGGTTGGTGAGGAGGAAGAATCCTTGGATTTTCTTAGTAATGTTCGTTAAGCCTTGAGTAGTGAACCTTTCATAACTTTGTCTCTCCATTACCTAGCTCATTTTAAGTGTTTTCTATGTACTGTACAGTTAACAACTTACTGGGTGCTTTCTTGTTCTCTAATTGTTGATTTGTACTAGTCCAAATGGCATTCTATCATCATCTGCTGTCTTACCCTTAAATTGTTTCATGAGTGTTTGAATTATTCTCTCAACCACAGGGCACCTGCTTAAATTGTCTAGAAAAGTGAAATGTAATGTAGTCTGTCCTTGATAGATAACAACGGAACTAACCATCCTGTGTGTTACTTTCACTTCACTCAAGGGGGTAAATAAGGTTTATCATGTACTTTTCTACCTAAGTCTCAGAGACAGAATAGATGTGCTGATGTATAAGAATTAGCCACATCCCAGATGGGAATCGTTTGGACAAATCTCATTGGTACAATGAGTATCTGCTAAAAAAAAATGCATGTATTGTAATTTATGACAAAATAAATTGTGTTTTAATCTGAATTCCTGGTCTGATATCTATGGAAAGAAGGTATGTTGCATTTTTAGGCATCATTTTCTATTTCAACTAGTCTACAGTTGTGCCACAAGAGATTTTTTTTCCTATTTAAATAAATATTAAGGAATTAATATTCCTCATTTTAATGAATATATCAATCTTCTAAATGTTCATGCGTGTCATATATTGGAATAGATTTCAGCTATGGTGAGATCACTGCTAAATCATTTCCAGTTGTATAATCAACTTATGGAAAGAAGATTGACTTGAGGTTACTTGGGGGGAAATGTTCCTTCATTTTATAGATGAATTGGAACACTTAGGCTAACCACATAATGGTAAAAACTAATTTGATGCCAACTATTAGGGAAGCACTTGGTTCTGTATCTTTTAAATGCCCTTGTTTTATATATATGGGATACTTGACTTTTCTCTAACATATTGTTTTTCTTTCTACATATATTTTGATTAATGATATGTGTACCTCAATGTGATGGATACCATGTTTTCCCTACTTTCCATCATTTATCTTAAAATGGAAGGCTTTTTTGGATTTTCCTTCAAAATAAAACTGAATTTAGATGCTAGTTTTTAAAAACAAGTTGAAGGATTGCAATCTAACTTTGCGGTGATAAATCTTGCATTTCTACTACTTTCTGCCACTCATCTCGCTCCCCTGCCGGAGCTTGCATGTTACTGATCTTTAGGAAAACTCTGTACTTATTACAAGGCCATCCCCATGCTGCTCATCTCACTGACCTATACCCCATTTTGAACTATTAGATATTTCCTTCATTGATGAGATTTGTTATTCTTTTCCTTTCCTCTCTCCTTATCTTTCTCCCTCCTTCCTCCTTCCTTTCCTTTCTTCCCTCCTTCTTTCCAACAGTAAGACAAGTGTCTCTTATTTTACAATTTTCCAGTTGTATTTATTCTTCAGCCAAAAAGTAAGCATCTTTAGTTCATGAATATTTGCTAAGTCCATCTCCATCTCCACTGTCCTCTTTGTGATGAGCAGCCTATTTGTTAGAACTTCTCAGTTCACTAAGGGAGCAATGCGAATAGCACTGGCTATTCTCAGATTGACACACATACAATTGTTGTTTTAGTTTCCCTGGCAGGGAAGTGGTTAAAGAGCAACCAGAAGTGTGTCAATCTATTTTATATCTAGCCGAAAATATCCTGAGTACCGTTTTAGAGTTGTTTGGCAAAAGGACTTCTGATTTTCTAAAGAAGTGATCTGGAAAGGGACATCAAAACAGCAAAGGATGGAGAACTGATACAGTTTGGTAAAGGTTGAAGTGTCACATGTCTTCATCCTTTTGGGCTGTGATAACAAAATGTCATAGACTGGGTGGCTTAGAAACAACAAACACTTATTACACACAGTTCTGCACGTTGGGAAGTCCAAGGTCAAGGTGCAGGCAGATTTGATGTCTGGTAATAGTCTGTTTCCTGGTTCATAGATAATCATCTTTTTGCTATGTCTTCATGTATTGAAAGGGGCAAGGAAGCTCTCTGAGTTCTCCTTTGTAAGGGGACTAATCCCATTTATGAATGCTCTACTCTCATGACAGAACCTCCTCCCAAAGGTCTCACCTCCAAATATCACACTAGGGACTGGCTTTCAATGCATGAATCCTGGGAAGACACAAACATCCAGTCTATAGCACAGGATGACTTGTATACTTGTTAAATTTCCTAACTTATCTTTCTCTCCTCATTGCCTAATCTTTCAATCATTAGATTATTTTCTATGTTCTATTTTTAAGGATGCAACAATTATTACTACAGGGTTATTAGTATCTTATAACACTTTTTCTGATTTAATCTGTTTCTTAGCCAATATTTATTGAATAACTATATTCAGTTTACACAAATTAGCTATTAATTGGGCAACTATTGGGTGCAAAGTGTTACAAGAAATGCATAATTATACTCTTTCTTTCCAGAAACTTTTCTCAAAAAGTAGTATCTTTTAGTCATGGGGTTGTGTGTATTATATGAAAAATACAAGCGAGATCTTAACAAATAAGACACGGAGACTGCACTCAAGGAGGTGATAGTTGAATGGAAAAGCTAAAGCATCTACACAAAAATTATTGTGCCTCCTTTTTATTTCTTCCCAAAGTATATTTTATTATTTATTTTGAGAGACAGAGAGAGAGAACAAACAGGGATGGGGCAGAGAGGAGGAAGGAGAGAATCCCAAGCAGGCTCCTTGCTGCCAGAGCAGCACCCCATGTGGGACTCGATCTCACAAACCTTGAGATCATGACCTGAGCTGAAATCAAGAGTCAGATGCTTAACCAACTGAGCTACCCAGGCACCTCTGCCTCTCCTTTATGACACTGATCACTTCGCTTTAAAAATACTGTAGAATTTTTGTTAGTGAAATATATTGGGAGATTTTAATAATCAAATAGTACTGCAAGACTAATTACAAAAAAAAATTTCCTCTGACTCATCCTTCCTTATTTGTGATATTCTTCCACAGACTCTTTCTCATTCTTCTCATCTGTTTTCCCTTTATGGTTACATAACAATGTTGGTTCAATTTATATTCAAATTTTTTAAAAGTAAACTCTATGCCCAACCTGGGGCCCAAACTCCCAACCTGAATTTCATGAATGAAGAGTCACATACTCTATTCATGAATTCTGCCAGGTGTCCTAATCGATACTCAAATTTTATCTTAATGCAACTGGTTGATGTATTTTTCTTGAATTACATTTCCATTCCATATTTCCCCATGGAATCATAACCCCTCTATTATGGGTTGAACTGTGTTCCCTAAAATTTATATATTGAAATCCCAAACCCCACCACCTCAGAACATAACTGTATTTGGAGTTAAGGTCCTTAACGAGGTGATTGAGTTAAAATGAGGCCATTAGAATGGGCCCCTAATCTAATATGACCGGTGTCTTTATCAGATGAGAGAGAGACATTAGGGTAGCTGTGCACAAAGGGACAACCATGTGGAGAATCAGCAGGAGGGTGGCCATCTGCTGGCCAAGGACAGAGGCCTCAGGAGAAACTAATCCTGCTGACAGTCTGATCTTGGACTTCTAGCTTCCAAAACTAGAAGGAAATAATTCCTGTTGTTCAAACTACCCAATCGTGGTGAAATAAATGGTAGCCTGAACAACCTCTCTGAACACTAAAACATTTCTGATTTTGTGAGTTCTACCATTTTCCAGGAAACCTGCTCCCTGTTGGACTTAGGCTGAAACCTGATGCACAGCCGTTGTCCTGGGACCTGACTTCACTCCTGCTCTTGGTTGGAGCCTCGATTTACTGAAAGCAGGGTCTTCCTTTTCCTTCATTTACTCTCTTTCTCTCTCTTTCTTTCTCTCTGTCTCTGTCTCTGTCTCTCTGTCTCTCTGGCAGCACACAGCTACCAGTAGCTGCTTGGTAAAAGTAGAAAGGGAGATGTGTTTTTCAAACTCATATACATGAAAATGTTTTATTTTGCTGTCCCATGTAATTGACAGTTTGGCAGCACTTCTAATTATACTTTGAAAACCATTTACACCCAGAATTTTGAAGAAATTGTTCTATCATCCTCGAGATTTGAGTGTTTTTGCTGAGAAGTCCAATGCCTTTATGTTTCTTGATCTTTTTACGTTATCTGATTTCTTTGTTTCCTGCAAGTTTATTTATTTATTTATTTTTTGCTCTCTGAATTTGCATGTTAATATGCCTTTGGTCATTTATCATTTAGTGTGTGTGGATCTTTGCAAGCCCTTTTGACCTGAAAGTAATATTGTTATCTTTTAGAAAATTGTCCTGAATCATTGTACCCCAGAGGTAGGTTTAAAAGACCAGTGGGCTCACAAGAGGAATTGGGGGGTACCCAGCTATTTCCTCAAGCAGTATTTATAAGTGTTTTTTGAGTGCTGCTGAGTTTTCACCGGGAAGACTATTCCAAACTTCTGCCTTGGAATATTGGCCAAATAGAGGACATTCTGGGCAGTGGAGTGAAATTCTGAAGATTCGAGCATGTCATCAAACAGTGTCTTTCCAGAATGGTGCCTCTCCCTCACCTTTCCTCTTTGCCAGATGTGCCCAAATGTGGGCATTTCTGATTCAATTTTTCTGCAAATTGAACCGCCCGATTCTGGGAAGGGGCCAAGTATTTAAATACTCGTGGACTTTCCAATAAACTTTCAGGTTTTAGTCCCATTCCTCACCTTAGCCTTCCTTGATAGCTAAAATCTCAGTATCTGACCCTTTCAGAGCTCCTGCCATATGATACATTTGTTGACATCTCTTTATCCCTCATAGCCCCCCGCCCCCTTTCTCTTTGTTGTTGTGGATTTATCTTTACTCTCATTTGAATGGGATTACCGAAGGAGCAGAGAAAAATCTCTCATGTTTTCAATCTTCCATGTTTAACCAGAAGTTCTCACTTTTTATTTGAAATGTAAAATTATAAAGAGGTCAGAGGAGGAGATTATTTTTGGCTCAGGGGCATGGCTAGGTCAAGAGGCTTTATACAATAATAAAGATACTTCTTTTCAGAGTACATAAAAGACAGGACATATGGCTTTTTATTATCAATACGGTCTGTCTAATCTGTAACAGTACTGAAAATGTTGGATTTCTTCTGGCAAGATTGATTATTGATTTTTTTTTAATACTCTCTGGAAAAGGCTATTTTTTGCTGTTGATTCTTTCTCATTGACTTGGAAAGACAGACAGACAGAGAGAGAGAGAGAGAGAGAATATGTAGTGGCCAGGGTTAGATTGGGCTTTCTTTTCATCTCCATTTTCTCTATCCCAAACAGAATTAAAGTATTAAGGGGGGAAATGTGCTTAACAAATAGTAGTTGTTCTTGCCATTGACGCTATCATTAATCTAATAGAGCTGCTCAAAGTTCTGTAGTTGTTCCATTTAGTAATGTCAACATAACCTTGTTAAAGAAAAATGCTTAACTTGACCTTCAGAATGCTTGTCCTTTTCTTTTTTATATATTATTAAATTTGTCTTTTAAGATAAAGTAAATAAAAATTCTCTCTAAAAACTCTACTCTTTATTTACTTATTCTATTTTTTTTGGAGAAACTCTTCAAGGTGGCAACTTCTCTGCCATGATGTGTCAGAATGTATGATTACTTTGTATCTTTGATTACACATTATTTCATAAATTTAGTTTTATTTTGGTGACATTAGTTTATTTGTAGGGACGTGCCACTTTGTCTGATTGTGTTCTAAATGCTTTTGGTTGTGTTATTTTTTTAAAGAGGAATCTGGCAATTGAATGATTATGAATATTGCCTAGTTATTTATTTTCAGGTTTTACAGAGAAAACCAACAGTATGACTTTTTACCTACTGACAGATTTTTCTTGAGAGCTCAAGGGAATGAAGGATGATGGGACCAGAGATGTAACTTACCTTAAATCACCAGTATTCTACTGAATTTACTCTTCAAAAATCAATGGTGATCTCCTCACTGACAAAGCTAAAGGCAGTTTCTTAGCTTTTATTCTCCATTGATTCTGTATTGCTAAATGATTGACAGAGCTGTTCTTGAATTGGTATTCTCATTGTCTCAGTTTACCCTGGATTCCCTTTAACCAACTAACCATTCCCGTTTGTGCGTGTATGAGTGCATGCACATGTGTGTGCATGTTGCCGGCTCCTTTTCATCCTACCCCCTCTCGGAGACATGCAGGTACTGTGTTTTATTCATCTCAGCCTGGTATCTAGTGTTGGCTTGACCAATATCTGTTAAATTCAGCTGAGCTGAATCATTCTAAAAAACATGATCATGGCTAACACATCTATAAGGCTGAAGGAAATAAAGAGAGATGAATAATCACTTCTTTGATCGAACAAAATGATACACTTTAGCTCTACGCTCACCTTAGCTCTGTGTTTCTGCTATTTTTTAGGGACAATTTTGTCTGACCATCACAGAGTTTCCATGATGGTATACATCACAAATATACACACACATTTTAGATGTGTGTACATACAAAATGGGTCTCCTTGTCTTTTCTCCTATCTTTCAAAACAAGTCCTCTTTGGTGTTGGCCAACTAGTGCATACTTGCCATTCAGGCCTAACACCTCACTCATCTTTGACACCTTTCACATTAACATAGTCCCGTGGGTTTCTCTCTCATAGTTTCTCCACTCCAAAGTTTTACATCGTAATTTTCACTGCTATTGGCCATCATCCTTTCCTTCTTTTCTTCCCTAAAAATTTATTTGGCATTAAGTTTTCCAGGTCCTGTGCAATAAATAAGCAAAGCAACCACCTAACCATGAGTCAGTTAGTCAGTGAATATTTACCAAGTACACCATCCCCCAAACCTCCCAGGAGGGGTCACTGGAATGGGGATTAGTTTAACCATAGTCAAATAATTAATTTCTCTACCTCATAAACAAATCGATAACTCCATCTTTTTTATACAGAAAAATCTATGACATTTTAAGAAGATTCTGAGGTTGAATGCACCCTACAATCCGGTTCAGTTTAGCTCTTTACCCTGTCACCTCCTCTTTTGTATAAACCATTTATTACAGACACACAGATGTGTTAAGACCCATTCAGCATACCTTGTGCCTTGAGTCTCCCACTTGTGACCCTTTGCATGCAGTGGACTTTCTTTTTCTCTCAGCTAATCTAAACAGTATGCTGAAGCCCACTTTCTCCAGGAAGTCTCTTTGGATCATGCTAGTAGGGCTTGATGGCTTTTCTTTTGAATTATTTATATTACATGTAGATCACATGGCTGGCTGGCTTCTGGGAGTCATTTGGGTTTCAGTCCAAATAAGTTCTTCTTCAGAGGCCTCCCCTGATTGACCTAAGGCAAGTCCTCTTCACCTATTTGCTATCTCATATCCTGCTTTTATCATAGGGCTTACCACTCTGACATCCCCCTGATCATATATATTTACTGAGTCTCTCTCTGTCTCTAGAATCTAAGTTCCATGAGGGAAGGGAACTTATCTTAGTCACTTCTGCATATCCAGCACAAATTGATACTCAACACCTATTTACTGAATGAATAAATAAATGAACAATAACATTTAATGGGTACATATCTGTAGGTACCATTCTCCTTACTTTATATAATATATATTTTCTCTAACTTAATACTCATAAAACCCCTGTGATGTATATGGTACTCCTAACACCATTTATAGATATAATAACTAAGGCACAAGGCCATTGTCACCCAGATACTAGCGTGGGGGGTCTGGCTCCAGAGCACATATGCTACATTTGCTTTTCATAATTTTTTTAATGTCAAAGCACCCAAGTAAGTAGTAAAATAATAACATATACCTTCTGTTCAACTCTAGAGTAAGTTGCTTGAAGACAGGCAATTGAGTCTCATAATTCTTTTTGTCTCCTATAGTGCCTAGAATTATCTTAGTTGAAGTGAACAAGATTTAGCAGTAAGTGTGATGTCATAAATTAAATGTAGCAACACCCTTCCAAGCTGTCTAAATGGGATATAACTGCATTAAGAAAGTGGAAAAAAATCCTCTTTCAAATCACAGAATGAATAGCCAAGAAAGAAATGGAACCAGACACTGCCTTTTTTCCCTAACGGGCTGTTCCCCTCTCTCCAAACTACACAGGCATCACTCGGAATTAGAACAAAAGAAGCAATAATGGTTTATATCTTTTTGTAAAAATAGAACCTGTTTATATATCACTAACCTGGAAGTTCTTAGGGGCTGGGAGGCGGAGAGTAAATGACAATTTCTGCTAGTGTTATGACATCTTTCCCAGGGATATCAGAAGATCAGCTTTCTTAAACGATTTAGATGTTTCCGTTTACATCCCCAACAAGGAAGCAATGTAACTCTGATGAACGACTTTCTTTACCAGACCAGACACCTCATTTCCTGTCTTGAAAAATTTGGATTAGCATCCAGCCTGTCCCTCATGGCAAAAAAGAAAAAAAGAAAACCCAAACTATATATATATATATACACACATATACATGTATATATGTATATGTATATGTATATGTATATGTATATGTATATGTATATGTATATGTATATGTGTGTATATATATATGTATATGTATGTAGTAATCCACCAAATGAGGGCTATTCTGAGCGGTGATTGTAGCATGTTAGAAAAAATACCCTGCATTGATTTACACAGTTTGACCCAATAGTGCTATATCAAGTTCCCCATTTTAAAACAAGCAAATCAACATTTCAAGATCTGTGAACTCGAGGCTTGAAATAAATTAAGCAATTCAACTGGAAATCAGTCTGTGTACTCAAAAGTAGCTTCAATGAATTTTGACAATAATTTTGAAATTGATTGTTTTTGGTTAATATTATGATGACCTTATTATAAGCGGCATGAATCTAAGTGCAGCATTTGTTTCTGTGAATTCCACCTGTGCAGCTAGATGGATTTCATCTCACTTTCATCTGTTATTAGCAGACCATCTCTGTGAAGTCACCCTAGCATTCAACATCTATCGATGAGTCCAATCGGAAAATGAGGAGTCCAGGCTGTGGTGTGTGTGTGAGAGCTATTCTGTTGCTGAAAATAATGTTAAGGTATGGTGCTCCCAGACATGGTGATTGCCCCAGGACCTTTCCCCGTTGCAGGAACATCTGAATCTGTCCTGTTGTACTGTATTATTGATAGTCCACTTTGTCCCGTCAAAGCCCTAACTTATGCTGCAAACATCTTCTGCTGGAGTATCCATGCTTCTTCTTCTTTTCCTATCCATGCCCAGGAAGCCTATATCCATAAGATGTTGTTATATAGTTGTCATTTCTGTCCTACAACAGATCTCATTGTAGCAGAGTGTCCTGTGCCTGCAGATGCTACTACCGTTTTCTCTGCTCTCTCAATTTGTTTCAAGACTGGCCTCCCTTTGCAGTCATGTGCTCTTTCAAAAGGTATACAATCCAGACTGAAGGAAAGGATCATAAAAGTGTCTGACAACTTCACATCATCTTCAAGCAACCTGTCATTCCTGGATAGATTCTTCCCATGTGGATCTTTAAAAAAATTTTTTTTAGAGGTAGAGAGAGGGAGAGAGCATGAGTAGGGGAGATGCAGAGAGAGAAGGGGAGAGAGAATGCCAAGCAGTCTCTGTGCTATCAGTGCAGAGCCCAACATGGGGCTCAATCTCACAAACCACGAGATTGTGACCTGAGCCAAAATCAAGAGGTGGGTCCTTAACCCACTGAGCCATCCAGGCACCCCTTTCCCATGTGTATCATTTTGGAACAGTTTCCCCAACTCTCCAGTTAGCTTTTCTCTTTCCCATGGTGTGATGCCTTTTAACTGAACTGAGGAAACGATCTGGATATTTTGCAGCCACTATGGGGGTCAGGTTTGTTTTCATAGTAAAAACAAAATGACAAAGTAGATGTTATCTCTCTTTCATCTGTTAAGATTGGTCATTACTGATATAAGAATAGATCCCACTGAAACTTAAATTTTAATATAGGGAAAGTGCCCGTGGCTTTTGTCACTGATGTGCAATTCCCAGGGCGCTTGCCTCTTTACCCCACACCCATCATTCAAGCCCTGACTCTGGTTCCATCTCCTGGATGTAACATTTGCCCACTGTTCCAGTTCACAAAAAGTGGCTGTGTAATAGAGATTACAGAGAAGTCATAGGAATGGATGAGATTCCTGAAAGAAAGTGAGCTGAGTGAGAAGAAAATAAAGAGTATATTAACCTATAAGTGGTCAGCCTAATGTACTCATACTTCCCTTCCAGACCACTCTAATTCTCTAAAATGGGATCATTTGTTTTTCTGTTACCTGGTACTTGCTCACATTCTGGGACTCCTCTCTTTCCCCCTCCAAGACAGTTTTATGACACTGAATCTTCCTCGTCAACTCAGTCCAGGGGTTTATGTGACATTCAAGGAGGTGGAGAACGACCCTACCTGTGTTCTTTCAACTGGAATGCAGATGTTTCCATTAAGGGCTCAAACAAAGCCATGCTTATGAAAATGTCTCCCAGGACACACACAACTCCTTTACCTCCAAAGATCTTGTGTCCTTTGGATAATGTCAAAATTATGCTGCACTGACTATGGAAAGCCTTGAGATCTAACTTCAACACCTCTTGTGACACTTCCTCTTGTTCCTTCGTGTGCATCTGCTCCTACAATGTTTGATGTGGCTGTTCCTTTTCCTGGACATCCTATGTCTTTTCATACCCTGAATTGTAATTCACACTCTTCCCCTGCTTTAGATAACATCCATACTCATTATGATGAGCTAGTCATCCTTTGTCTTTTTACCTAAAATCTCCCAGTGCACTTAACTGATCACACACTGCATTGACTTTTGCATATTTCTCCTTTGCTGTCCTATGGGCTCCTCTGGATTGAGGACAGTCTTTATATCCGAAGTGTAAGTACATCATGCTTGGCAGTGTACATGTCAGGTAAAAAGACTAACACACCAAAACTCAAGGAAGAAAAGAAAATACTTCTCATGTGAAGTGTTTCCTAGGAAGAGTCTGCTTGTCCCTTTCTGTACCTCTTCATGTTCATTATTCTTAGCATGCTGACAAAAGGTAGATTTTGGAGTTTCCTTATTTATATAAAAACAGTTTTCCTTTGGTAAGAAAGAACAGAATATGAAGGAAACAAACAGTGGATGACACAATCTAGGGATATAGCTGATATGTAGAAATCAACCAGGCACAATGACCCTTGAAAACCAAAGCAAATTCACCCTTAAGTTTCAGTTCTGGTGTATGTAGCAGGTGGTCAATGTTCCTCTTCCCCTGGGGTTAAATGTCCCACATTTTCTGTTCCAATCAACATTTCTGTTTTTCATGAGATTTTCATGGAAACAACAACAAAAAATTCCTCTCTCTTGGCAAGTACCAATGGCAAATTTCTTAGGAGGAAAATGAAATTTTGTAAGTGATACCAGTTGGCTCTAGATGTCACTGACAAGGCTGTCGTCACTGTCTGCTTTATTTCACAGTGTTGGTTCCTCTCATGTCCTGGCTGTAGTTGGGCACGGTGTAGACCCTTGAGGAAGGGGTGGTGGGAGAGTGATGTGTGGGGAGGGGTAAACTCAGAAGATTACTCCTGCACTGAGTCCATGAGTAGGAGGGAATGGGGAGGGCAGCACACGTGGGTGGCAGTGATTGGGTGGAACCTTCTCCATCACACCTCTCCTCTTCATGATCCTGCTGTCACTCAGGCAGCTCTACAGCTGGGGCAGATGGAGCTCTCATGTAAGAAAGACAACACAGACCCAAAGGGAAAATGGTGTGCCACGCATTTAGTATAAATGAGATGAGGCATCTATGATACTCTGTTTGTTTGGGTTGTGATGAACCTCAAAAGGAGAGGGGTCCTCTCTCATTGGCAGTCATTTGAAATACTCAAGCTCACTGGGCCCACTGGAGTGAAATGAGTAAGCGCTCATGAAGGGCATGGGGAGAGATGGGGATTAGAATAAAACCACAGATGTGCCAACAGGTAGAAAATACAGCTCTCTTATCTCCTACCCTCTTCTTTTATGTACTTGTAAGATAATAGCACATGTACTCATTCAAACTAAACTATTGACTATGACTTAATGCAGCCCCTCGGTCTCTTTTTACTAATTCCAGTGGGATTCGTAATGTTATCTCCCTGCTGCTCGACCCTTCTGAACCTGTCAAATAAGTGCTCTCTCAATGCATATTAATCTGAGACATGTGATTGAAAGAAAGAGCTGATAAGTCCATCTTCAAGATGTGATAAGTTTAAAGCATTTCTAATGAACGAGTATTGTGTTAAACATTTGCAGTATCACCAGGACCCAGAGATATTTAATTAAACACACACACACGCGCGCGCACACACACACACACACGAGAGTGGAAAGGAGACTCTGCCTGTATGTGGCTTTCTTGTTTCTAAAAGTCAGCCATCTTTTGCTGTACTGCTGCTAATTAAATATTGTTTCAAAAGTCATGCACTGATCGTGAAAGAAAGAAAGAAAGGTTAAACACCTTCTTTAATTTACTAATGACTTCTGTGTGTGTGATAAACAAAGAGTGTAGGCATGAAGGCAGTCATAAATACAGCATTGGAGGTGGTTCAGTTCCTGGGAAAGTGATGTTGTCCTGGGGAGACAAATTTGTTTTGGGATAAGAAGAAAGAACATGGAAAATAAATAGGTTTCCTAAATGCTGCGCCGTGAGGCTAAGCTGGGAAGCTTAAATAATCATTACTGAACAAAGGGAACTACATCACCAGAAGCCTGCCAGGACTCGAGCACTCATTTAAAGGGAATTCTGGAAGGCTACTTCTGCCAAGGAAAGTTAGGCTGAAAAATGACAAGTTTCCCTTCCCCCTTTGTAGGTTATAATTTACACTTTGAGAACTATTTTCCTTCCTTCCCTCTGCTGCAGATTTACTAGCTCTAGTTATCTAAGAAGCACAGTGATCTGGCAAGCAGAGAAGGGGGCTGAACCTTGAGAAATTGTAGTATCCCTGCGCTCCATGGTGACTATCAAGCCTTCATCTCCTCACCGTTAGCTCTGACTAGAAATTCTCTGTGCCCTTTTCAAAGGTCAGGGTCTGTAGATATTTTTGTAAGGGGCACATTTGGACTAAAGAGATGAGCAAGTGTGCTGACAGCAAGAAGCATCTGCAAAAGAAAGAAAGGAAAAGTCACTGGCCTGGAATCCCTCCTCCACGTGGAGGTTCAGGGCAAAGGGGCAAGGACCCAGAAGGACAAGACGACAGAACAGAGGGATTTGACATGGATTTAATCCTGAGCTTACCTGAGCACTGGAAAGCACTGGGAAGGCTATTGCCAAAGGAGAAGGGATGTAATGAAAAGAAACATGGAAGCCAAGGCAGTGATCCCTTCTCTCTCTTTGTTCAGGGTGGCACACTTTTTGTTTATTTGTTCTTATGGAGTCTGAAAGTTCCACACAAAGATGATATCAAACGTGGGCATTGGAAGAAATGTGATAACACCCCCAGTTGATTCAAGAAACATTAAAGTACTGACATGGTGCCTAAAAAGTTTTGATGCCTTCTGTGGCATCACTGCTACCAATGCTTTTTCAGTCTCATACCGATGAAATAACAGCCTTTATTCTTCTCCTGGTTACTGTATGTGAAATAAAGCTACAGTGGTACCACTTAAACAACGTCTTGGTTTTACCATCACAACATTCTGACTTTCCATATTTAGCGTTAAGTATATCAACAGAGAACATATACTTTTCTACTTTCATTTGTTTTTAAATAAAGAGAAAATCCCAGAGATATCTCATATTCTTGAATAATATGTAAAACAAATAAATAGATTTAAAAAAACAATATTTTGAAAATAGAATAAAAATATACCGACCAAATCTACCATCTTTATTAGATGTAATTCAGAACAAGGGTAAAGGAATACATTTCCCTCAGCATATAGGTATCTCAGTGTTGAAATATCTTGAGTCACCTTTTCACTGTCTCCTTCTTGATCAGTTGGCCATCATTTTCTAACTTCTTTTGAGCCCCTTGTCCATGCATTTCAAGATTGCCTACCTCTTTGGCCCACTATTCAAAATTGGCTGTTTTTCTTCTGTGTCAGATTTTTCTTCTACTTACTTAACCTCAATGCTAACAAGACAGGCCTGACATATGCTAAAGTAGAAGGGAACCCTCTGACTTTTCATATTTTTTACTTGTTAGCGTCTTTTATACTCCACTGAAGAAATAAAAGGAGAATAAAGTAACTGTTGGGGAAAACTGTGATTGGACTCTTAGGAGTCTTTGATTTAGGATTTTTTTTTACTTGTTTTTTCTCATCAAAGTACTTTTAAACTTATTCTTCCCCTGAAGATGCTTGTTCTGCATTTGTACATAATTTATCTTTGTACTAAAATCTGCATTTACCTCCCAAAATTTATGGGCTGGAACCAATTGCTTAGTCTACAACAGAATTTCATCATTTTGAACTTCCATTAATTCTAGGTCTCTTTCAAAGTAAGTTGTCTCCATTTTCATATGCACATGTCAGTTTATCAAAATAGAAATATACAGTAGTTGCTTCAAAGAGCCTAACAGTGAGTCCTAGAGATGACAAATCATACAGTGAAATTAAAATCATAACTGATAAATCTGGATATTAACAATTATTGATGAAACCCAGAGAGTTTGGATGAAGGGCAGCTACACGTTGACAATAAGGTAATGCAGATTTATAGGAATTGGTTAATTTTAAGAATAAATTTGTTACTTTGCAGGAAGACTGGGGAAAAAGTGGTTTGACTTCATGGATAAAGGGTTTATATATTTCTTAGTGTTTTTCTTTCATATAGAACAGACTAGTTTAATCATGGCTTTTTTAGTGTCACATGGTTGTAGTGATTTATTTATTTATTTATTGGTCAAGTAAACAAATGATTCACAAGAAATTCATCACTTTATCTCTCTTCCTCTCAGTGATATTTCACTTGGTAGGTTTTTATTTTTGTGAATTACCTTCTCTTTCCCCGTAAACAAAATTGTGTCTCAAGCTTGCTTAGAACAAACAAACTAAACTAAACTAAAAAACCCACCAAAAACAGAAACCAAAACACTGAACAGAACCCAAATATGTTTTTTATTTTCTATTTTCCTAAGGTCTACAACCTTAGTTTACAGAAGGTATAAGAGATCCATTCATAAGAAGAAAACCTCTGAGAAGAAAGTTCCTGTTTATAGCACTCTTAATCCAATCCTTTGGTGCATTTTCTTCTATCTACTACTCTTTTTTAACACGAAAATTTGTTGATGACACATTTATGTACTGTTGAATATTGGTAAGCATTTGGTTGACATAGAATCTATGTCAAGTTTGCGTTTCTTGGCTTGCATTTTAAGTGGTTGCCTTGAACATTTACTTATATTTGCTATAAATCCTTTCTTATTAACTACATCGTGTTAGCCATACAGGGGTAATTAATTTCTATCACTCTAAGCCCTGAATCCAGATCCCTGAATTACCATTTTACTCCTTTAGCATTGATGAAGTTTACTTGTACTCATGTCATTTAAGCATCAAGATGATAAAGTCTATATGTAAGCATTGGATCCAAGAATGAATATTATGTAAGTGAACAGAATCATTATTTTATTCCAAACTAAGGAACATCCCAGATCAATGCTATGATATATTGTTGAATATATTGTTCTAGTCCTAATGACACACACATTATGTTGTCAATTTCAAGTTACTGGGCAACTTGTTCCAAAATGCTTCCATTCATCATATTGACGGTGATGTTAATCAAATTGACTTTCCTTAACAAAAAGCCCTGCTTCATTTGCGTTATATTGCTTTTCTGCCTACGGGGAACATTTATACAATTAAAAAAGCAGATCGAATGCTAATAAAGGAAACAAATGAAGATTTATTCATAATCCTCAAAAGAATTGTAATAATTTAATTAAGGTGTATAGTAGTTTTGGAAGGAAAGCGATGAAATGGAAAAAAATCCTTTGTGAGGTGAAGGGAGGGGCAAAGTAGCTTGTTAAAGAATTCTTTGGCTTTTGTAATATTCACTGATATAATCTCAAAGAACAATAGACAGGAATCCATTGAAGATGGAAGTTAGCAATTGAGGAGGAGAAAAAAAGGGAGGATCAATCAAAATCTGAACCTTGCCAAATACTTGAAAGATATAGAGACAGCCAAGAGGGAGAACAACAGTCTGGGGTGGTCCGGGAAATAAAAGAAATATTTAATGGGATGAAACTAAGGAGCAAAGAGAACTCAGACTGATAGGTAATGTTTTCTGGCAGCCATAGATTATTCATTCCTAAGCAATGCTAGACTTCCCATGGAGATGTTTTCCTTTAAAGTTTTATTCTCAGCCATTAAGAGAGAAACAAAGCCTCCTGGATTGTGATGTGAATGAAACATCAATGTTTGTGAAGACTATTGGCTCAGCTAAATGTAGCAAGGTCTTTTAGGGGCAAGAATACTAATGAAGTAATAGAGTTCAAACCCAGACTAGACTTTGAAGCACATCCACCCAATTAATAAACCAAGTACAAGGAGTATTTCAGAGTAACTTGGGAAGTGAGACGTTCTCTTTAAAGTCATCAAAAATATGAATTCAAGCCTTCAAATTCGTATATAAGTGAGAGGAAGTTATGCCAAACATGGCACCAGACTCATTCCCACCTGGGCAAATGTTAAATACAGTCTAGTTGAGAGCCAAGCCGTGATGTGTGCAATACAAGTGCATCATGTAGGATTGAGTACAAGGGGAGGTCAGTGAAGGCTGGCTTCTTCATGGAAGTCTTTATGGATGTAGAGAGAGGAACAGCTGACAGATTTGAATAGTGTGAAAGAGGTATGAACGTATATGGGAAGGTGAAATCTATTAGAAGTCACTGAGATAACCATAAACAGTGTTATTCCACAAAACTGTGAAATCTATGAAGTCTATGTGTTTAACTTCCCAAAACAGCTTGCTTGTAGGGAGAGACTCTCATACAAAAAGACCTTAGAACATTATGTTTCTTACTAAAAATAAAACAAACAACAAATCTATGGTATATTCATGGAGATGCCTACCTAGTAATAGGAGTAGAATGTACAATAGAGCAAGTACTGCACTAAAACATTTAAGGCATGGATGCTAAACACAATTCTGCTATCAAAGAACATCAGACTTTTTGTAAGGAACTTCACCTCTCTGGACCATCTGTAATGAAGAGTGAATTGAATAAAACAAGTAGATAACTAAGTAAAATTTCCTAACTCCTTCAACACTCTTCTCTGATACATTTCTAAAATTCTCTTTGGACTGACTGGAAAAAAATTGTAGAGCTACACATGTTATCATGATTTTGAATGTGTAAAAGTTCATCACAGTCTGAGTTTGATTTGGGAACCCATAAAAGATACGCAGTTCAAAGGAGTAGTGAGAGGAACTACCAAGGAGCCAAGAGGTTTTTTTTTTTTTAAACATAACTTTATTTATTTTACAGCATTATATTAGTTTGGTGTACAGTATAGTGATTCAACAATTCCATACATCACCTGTTACTCACCACGGCAAGTGCCCTCCTCAATCTTTATTACATATTTCACCCATTCCCTCACCCACCTCCTCTCTGGTAATCACCAGTTTGCTGTCTATAGTTAAGAGTCTGTTTCTTGGTCTCTCTCTCTCTCTCTCTCTCTCTGTCTCTCCCTTTGTTTGTTTACTTTGTTTCTTAAATTCCACATATGAATGAAATCATACGGTGTTTGTCTTTCTCTGACTTATTTTGCTTAGTATTACGCTCTTGAGCTCCATTCATTGCAAATGGCAAGATTTCATTCATTTTTATGGTAGATAATATTATGATATGAATAATCATAATTTTTTATGGCTGAATAATTATACTACCTATTCTTTATGCATTCATCAACTGAGGACTTGGGCTGCTTCCATATTTTAGCTATCGTAAATAATGTTGCTATAAACATTTGGGGTGCATGTATCTCTTTGAATTAGCGTTTTTATATTCTTTGGGTAAATACCCAGTAATGTGATTGCTGGATTGTAGGGTAGTTCTATTTTTAACTTCTTGAAGAATCTCCATACAGTTTTCCACAGTGGCTGTACCATTTTCCACCAACAGTGTACGAGTGTTCCTTTTTTCCACATCTTTGCAGACATCTGTGGCTTCCTGTGTTGTTGACTTCAGCCATTCCGACAGGTGTGAGGTGATATGTCATTGCGGTTTTGATTTGCCTTTCCCTGATTGTAAGTGATGCTGAACATCTTTTCATGTGTCTGTTGGCCATCCGGATGTCTTCTTCAGAGAAATGTCTGTCTAATGAGACAAGAGATTGATATTACTGTCTTGTTACATCTTGCTCCCCTTGCCGGTTTTCCTTCTGTTGGCATGGGGAGTTGGGTCCCAGCTTCAAATCCCATGAAGAGATATCATACTAATGTCAGACGGATGAGGGAACATTTTGTTATTCCCTATTTGGTTATAAGAAAGGAAATGATGAGGAATTTCAGTGTCATGTTTAGGAAGAGAAGGTTGGATCCCTGAGGTAGGCAGCACTTCCTTCTGCTTGTAACATCATCATTTCAGTAGGACATACCGTAAATATCTCAGACTACCAGTGTGTTTCCTTTCACACACACCCAGTGGGATGCAATCCCAGAAGGATAAGTTGGAATTAGAAAATCCTAGTTGATGAGTGTTAGACCTCCCTTTCCAAAGGAGAATCACCGAGAACAAAGCCCACAAAATACAAAAGGAGTTGGTTATTCAGGTTTATGTTAGTCCAGCCGGACAGTCCCTCCCGAGCACCCGAAAAGTCCTCGGAAGGGCGCCCCGCCGAGCCATAGCTCAGAGTTTATATATGGAGAGGGGCGAAGCCGGTGTACAGAAGTGAGAATTTTGTGGTTAGAGGTGGGGGTTGCTTAACAGTTGCTTGAAAAACATGTTTGACCATTCTAATCACAATGTTCCTTAAAGATTTACACCTCAGGGACTTGCTGGAGCCAGGAGGAGCTAGGTTGCTCAACCCCTGACCTTTTACCAGAATAGAGTTTGAGATCAAACAATGGTTGGTATTTCCTCATTTGCAAGCCCCTCACCTTTTGGCCCAAGGGAGTTTTTACTTGAGGAAGATGTAAGAAATGTGCAGATTGAGGGGAACTTGGGCAGCTCAGTTGATTGAGCATCTGACTTTGGCTCAGATCACGATCTCACAGTTTGTGAGTTCGAACCCCACATCAGGCTCTCTGCTGTTAGCACAGAGCCCACTTCAGATCCCTTTCCCCCACTGTCTCTCTTGCTCTCTCTACCAAAAATAAATAAGTATTAAAAAATAAGAAAAAGTGGATAGAATGAGGGAATGGATTAAGTCTAACACAAATAGGTCCTGCTTTTCAATCTATACACTTTTTATATGCTTATTGTTAATAATTTAAGTTCTACTCTGATGTAAGGAAAGAAAATACACACTTACACTTACCTATGTCCTTTTCTTACTTTTTTAAATTTGGAAATATGAAAGATTATTGTGTTGCTCAATGCCAATGTTTATAACTGTTAGGAAGCAAGGTGGGGTTAAAGATGGCATGAAATGAAATTCCTTCTATTTTAAGCAATTTCTTGTTTCACTTTTTTTTTTTTAATGTTTTATTTATTTCTAGGAGAGAGAGAGAGAGAGACAGCATGAGCAGGGGAGGGTCAGAGAGAGAGGGAGTCACAGATTGAAACAGGCTCCAGGCTCTGAGCCGGCAGTCAGCACAGAGCCCAACGCGGGGCTCGAACCCACGAACCGGGAGATGGTGACCTAAGCGAAAGTCGGACGCTTAACCGACTAAGCCACCCAGGCGCCCCTCAATTTGAAAACATAAATAAAACATAAGCTGTTAGAAAGGCCAGGACGTACCACAAACCCGTGTCAAGGAAGACTTAAGAGATAAAGCCCTAGGTATTGGCATGTTTAACTTGTTTTACATAATGCTTTTGAATATCCAGGTTCATTTCTCTAGACTGTGGCACTGATTAATGATTATACAGATGGAGATATCTTGTAAAAATTGTTTAAATAATGAAATAAACTCTGGACATATTTCATGTCAAGACAGGAAATCTGACTAGTAAACATAAGTGACTAATTGGATGAAACCCTATCAGCCTGAATATCTCTTATAATTCAAAGATGACAGATTCATTCTAGAACTAGTATTTCAAATATTTAGTTTGTCTTGATAAGGGAGTTGATAATAGGTAGTGGTAAAGGCACTGGATATAAGGGGTGCTGAGTCTTTTCAACTTGATTCTACCATTTATGAGCTGTGTGGTCTTTCTTGGGCAAGATATCTTAACACATCATGCACAAATAACTTTCTTGTGCAAAAAAATGGAGATGATAATAACTACTTTCTCTTACACAGCATTGCAAAGATTGTTTGCAATGATATTTATGGCATAACAGTAATTACATAAGAACTCAGTAACTGAATCTCAAGTTCTTAGAATTATCCTAAATACCATAATCAAATCATCTTTAATTTTTACAAATGACCTAAGAAATCATTGGTACTTTTTCTATATTAAATATGAAAAAACTGTTGCTCAGAGTGGTAAAGGGACTTATCAAACCTCACATGATATTTAAGATTCAGAACAAAGCTTCAAACCAGTTCTTCCTAGCCCTAAAATCTATACTTTCCCCATTGTACCATAGTAATCTTGGAAAACAGTGGAGTGCTTAACAAGTGGCTCTAAATATAAAACATTTCCCAATTTATAAGTTTCACTGTTGTAAACTGATTTACATTGTAAAGAGTCTCTATTGCAGCTTTGGTTATTTCTGTTTTGATTTTACAAGCAAGGTTAGAAAACCTACCAAAGTCTACTCATGGCTTAAGACCCATTTCAGATGCCACTCAGTTCATGAAATCTCCAGTTAAACTCCCAGACAGTACCATTTGCTTCTTGTTTTGATGAATATGACTTTTCTCATTACAAAAACTAATGGTTATATATTTTGTGTGGGAGGGGCAGAGAGAGAGAGGGAGGCATAGAATTTGAAACAGGCTCCAGGCTCTGAGCTGTCAGCACACAGCCCAACGTGGGGCTCAAACTCATGAACTGTGAGATCATGACATGAGCTGAAGTCACTTAACTGACTGAGCTACCCAGGCACCCCTTAAAAACTTTTTTAACATTTAGGTATTTTTGAGAGTGAGACTGAGACTGAGAAAGAGAGAGAGAGAGAGAGCAAGAGTGAGAGCAGGAAATGGGCAGAGAGAGAAGACAGAATCCAAAGAAGGTTCCGAGTTATAGGCTCAAAGCGTGATGTGGGGCTCAAACTCATGAACTGTGAGATCATGACTTGAGCTAAAGCCAGACACTTAATGGACTGAGCCACCCAGGAGTTCCTATTTTTGTCATTTTTAATATAGTCTTTGTAATTTCTTATGCCTAGTTTTTCCTTTAGACCAGAGAGAGCTGTTCAATGCAGTAACTCCTAATGTCACTAGCCACATTTCATTTGTTCAAGAGCCACATGGGGCTATTGGCCACTCTATTATATTTTTTATTATCTTATATGTTATACTGTATTGTATTAGACTATGTAAATGTAGAATGTTTCCACCATGACAGAAAGCTCTATTGGATAATGATGCTCTATCTAGATCAAGTGTGAAAACTACAGCATATGGGTGAAATCTGGACTGATGCCTGTTTTTGTATATGAACTTTTATTGGAAGACAGTAATATTCATTTTATATTGTCTTTGGCTGCTTCTGTGCTAAAATAGCAGAGTTGAGTAGTTCCAGCAGAGATCAAATGGACCACTAAGTCAAAAATATTTATTATCCGAATCTTTATAGAAAAAGGTTACCAGTTCCTGAATTAGACTATAAGCTGCTAGAGGCTTAATAAAGCTCCACATATGTTTCTTTTATTTTGGGTCATGGTATATCAGATTATCTGTGAGAACCAATGTGCTTGCTGAATTGAGTTGACATCCAAATTAAGAAATGAACCTGTGGGAACACATCCAGTAAATGGTGGAGTCAGAATTTAAAACTATGAATCTTACACAAAACTATTTGTTCATTTCATGCCATTGTGCTGCCTCTTGGTCTTCTGGAGTCATTAATGCACCAATCAGAATGATGACAACCATGAGCCAAGGTTATCAGTAAGATCTCCTTGCACAGGCTTTATTCTCAAGCATGCCTATAACCTATGGCGTCTTCACCAGAACAAGCAAGTAATCAAATGAAAAACCAAAAACCAAAAAAACAATTACCATGGATAATAAAAGAGAAACACAGATTCATTTGGACTCCTATACCTTTCCTCATCTTATTTCTCTTTATTATCCCCTTCACTCTCTCTGCACTAGCCTTTCCTCATGGACCTGCAAGGCATGCTTCTGCCCTGCACTTTACAGTTGTTGCCACTGTCTCTGCCTGGCAGAAATACTAGGTACGGTTATTTAGGTTGTGCACTACAACACGCACAGCTGACCATGGCCGCCATGCTGCCTATAATTCTCTTTCCGCAGATATCCAAAGGCTTCCTCTTTGGCTTCTTTCAAGACTGTCCATTGTTATTTTCTCATGAGGCAGCTCTTGACATTCCCAATCCCCTTTACATGGTTCTGTTTTTCTTAACACTTGAATTTGAACGTAGTATAATATTTAACTTATTTATTATTTTGTTTATTGTTTATTATCTGTCTTCTTTCACTAGAAAACACAACTCCATGAGGGTAGATATTTTTGTTGTTGATTGTCATTCTCAGGGCTGACTAAAAAGATTTAGATCAAAATCCTCCAATCTTTCCCGCTGGATTTTTGTGCTGGCTGGCAGTCTGGATTAATGGCTGCCATAACCTAAAGGGACAAGAATGAAGTACACAACTAAAATAATAATACTAACAATAAGCACTTTTGCCTGTGTCTTTTGGTGGTTTGTCCTCTGTATGTTTATATATACTTAAGTAGATATGTCAGTTGTGGCCGAATATGAAGAATAAGGAATTATGTGTGGGTGGGTGTATGTGAAAGAGAAAAAGGGAGAGAGGTTGAGAATGGTGGTAATAATTGAAAAGAATATGAGAGCCTAGATTTGGTCAAAGGCTAATAAAATGTAAAGTATATTTTGTTGGGCACAGTTATGTATGTGGTGGCAAACCTGATGTGAGCAACTGAGTGTCTGATGCACTTACCAAATGGAGTTCTCACTATTGGTGCTGTATTATTTTGAGGAATTTCTTGGAAGTTGAAAGAGATGCTGCTAGTTTTCCCATCAAAGTTTCCCCTCACCCCGTCTCCCATCGCCAACCAGGAAAACTTAGAGATTGTCTATAAATCAAGCAGAAAGGCAGTAAGAAGAATAATTCAGGATACTATTATCCCTCTGGATTCCACCCCCCCCCCATTTTACCCTATAAAGATAGTGAAACATCAGTTCTATTCCCTTGAATCATTCTTCTTAACTGAAGGAAACAATATCTCACTGCTATTTCAAAGAATTGATTAATTTTGCATAATCTGGCAGATAAGAAAATTAGGTTCAGTGCTGAGGATCATAAAAGGAGTTTAGTGCAAAGTGTCCTTGCTGTATAATTTAGTGTTGATGCCAATCTTTTAACTGCCTTTGAAGTGGGACTGAAGAGGCTTATAATAAAGATAACAGGGCTATGAAATTTAGACTTTGTATTGGCTGAAATTGGATAATTAGTTTAGAAGTTCTTAAATTACATATTTAGGGACAGGAAAAAAAAAAGTGAGAATCTGATTCCCAGCCACACAAGCTAATAATTTAATCTATACAAATTGGTGAATATTCACTGGATACCCACAAAATACTAATCACCTTTGTGCAGGGAATGACTGGGTCTAAGTTAGCAGAGAAAGAGGGGCTCTAAAGCAGGGAAGTTTCACCAGCCTAAAACAATCTAACCTCGGGGCGCCTGGGTGGCTTAGTCGGTTGGGCGTCCGACTTTCGCTTGGGTCATGATCTCGCGGTTCGTGGGTTCGAGCCCCGCGTCGGGCTCTGTGCTGACTGCCAGCTCAGAGCCTGGAGCCTGTTTCAGAGTCTGTCACTCCCTCTCTCTCTGACCCTCCCCTGCTCACGCTGTCTCTCTCTCTCTCCTAGAAATAAAAAAAAAAAAAAAAAACATTTAAAACAATCTAACCTCTAGAAGACAGAAGGACAGTAAAAAGTCAGAAAAAAAACCCATTTACCATTGTAAACTCTTTTTAAATGTATTCATCCATCTTTCCCCTTATTTTATTTTTTCAGTAACCTTGTTTTATGCTTAAAGGAAACTTGACAGGTTAAAAACAAATACAACACAACAAAAAAACCTACCCAGGTGTGTCTTCTTTTTCAGTTCTTTGCTCTTAGTGTTTCTGTCTAATTTTCCAAATAACTGACCATAATAATATTGACCACTTAAAGTTTACATTGTGGGTGAAAAACTGATGAGTACTTCCATCTGATCCCTTGACCACCCCATCCCTACAGCCTCACCATTCCCTTTATCTCTCCCTTTATTCGCCTCAGCTTTACTCTCTCTCTCTCTTAGGTGCATTACAAATGCAGACAACCCACCAGAGAAGAGTCTTTTTTTTTTCTTCCTAGTTTTTAAAAAATGTTTATTTATTTATTTTGAGAGAGAGAAAGAGAGATTGGGAAGGGACAGAGAGAGAAGGAGAGAGAGAACCCCAAGCAGGCTCTGCTCTGTCAGCACAGAGCCTGATGTGGGGCTCAATCCCACCAACTATGAAATCATGACCTGAGCCAAAATCAAGAGTCACCCACTTAACCAATTATCCCCTAACAGTTTGCTTTTGAAATCCTCTTTTGGAATTATTCTCAGGGCACTAAGCACATTTTTCTTTTAACTATTTCTGCCTAACTGTAGCAACCTTCAACTTCTGAGTGAGGGAGGTGATTTTTAGAAATGGCCAAAACCAATTTCACCAAGTGTAAATAATAGGATGGGTGGTCAGGCTAGCTAATATTGTTTTTTAATAAAAAATAGTTGGGGGCACCTGAGTGGCTCAGTCAGTTAAGCATCTGACTGCGGCTCAGGTCATGATATCATGGTTGGTGGGTTTGAGCTCCACATCGGGCTCTGTGCTGACAGCTCAGAGCCTGAAGCCTGCTTCAGATTCTGTGTCTGCCTCTCTCTCTGCCCCTCCCTGACTCATGCTCTGTCTCTCAAAAATAAATAAATGTAAAAAAAATTTTTTTAAATTAGTGAGTATTTAGTATTGTATTGGATTTTTTTAAAAGCAGTATAAATAATGTCTATAAAGGCAAATATGGACTTTGAATTATGATCAGATCAAAGAATATTTGTCAAATGAAACTTAGATCTATTTGACTCCCTTCTCTTTAAAGTCTTGCTACTAACAAGGAAGATTATAGAATGAAGAAGAAAAAATTAAAAATAAATGCATAAATAAAATGATACCTTTCCATATAGATTTGATTGGAAGTTAACATAACATTATTAGTCATAAATTTGGTTCTGAACATGGTTTTTTGAGTGGAAAGAAGGCTTTTTATTTAGCATATGAAGCTAGTTGTGTGTGTGTAGGTACATGTGAATGTGTGTGGAGAGATAGAAAAGGGAGGGAAGGAGGGACATAAAGAGAGAGAGAAATATCAGAAAAAATTTAACCTCTCATTTTGGAGGTTACACAAAATCCATTTGACCTTTTTAAAAACATCTAATTGTCATGCACCCAGGTACTCTCCCGGCTTGAACTGGCAGTCAAATATCACAAGAAAGGTTATTCTTGTTATTTCAAAACCTGTTTGAACCAAAAAGTATTGAGTGTCCTTGGGGGAGATTCCAATTAAGCTCATCATGGTCTTCTCTTTAATTAATTAATTACTTAATGTTCGTCAAGTGTTTTGAAGATGCTAAATGAAACGTATATGCTAATTAGTATTATTTGTGAAAAGCAAATAAGACCTAAATGGTTTCTGTTTCCTCATAAGCATATCACTTTAGCTGGCTAACTTAGGAACCTAAAGAATAGTTGCATCTCTATGCTTTCATAAAATGCACAATACAAAAAAAAGGTTGTTTAAATTCAGAGATGGGGCTGATAAGACCTAGATAATACTTTTTCTCTATCTCTCTATCTAGCCTATGCATCTGGTTTTATCAGTGATAAGTTGTCTCTGTAGAGTAAAATCGAAGTGGTGTGTAAATATCTAATGGTGTTTTACAGTATTCTTTGCCTTACTTAAGTAAACTTTAGGATTGTGTGAGAACCTTGAGTTTCTGCATTAAATTAAAAGGAGGGTTTAAGGTCAATAGGAATAGGAGATTGTTTTCCCGTGATACTCTTCACTAAAAGTTCTTCATAGCTGTTTCACTGTATCTTCTGTTTTACACTATTTGTGATAAAACGGAAGTTCGCCTAGTTGATCTCAATTAAATTTTGACCTCACTGTTACAGTGATCATGAATATATAACTACAAAGAAATACTGGATGGGACTGGAAACACACACACACACACTGCACATACAAATAATAGTGTAGAAAATGAAGGGTGACCAGGGCAGCTAACAACTTAGGCTTTCCCCAGTCCATGTGTCCCATTTGTCATTAGATGCCACGAGGAATCCAACACCAGAACAGCTCAAGTAGCAATTTTTGAGACTCTGAAACATGTAATCTTTGTTATTGAACTTGGTGTAGCTGCAAATCATGTTTTTAAATATAAAATTGCAGAAGGTTTTGCAACCTTTAAATCTATTCTTGTCATTTTATGATTCTGGTGTTAAATTTTGCTGTGTTAATGTCATCTTCACTTGGTAATATTTACAGCACCTAAATCAATGTTGAGGACACACAGAATATTGAAGGATCAACTCTACTTATTCCAAATACACTTTAATATTTTGACTGCTAGACCAGAGTTCGAGAAATAACTGCGGTAGAATGATAATGAGAAGTTTAACAGTTTTATGATGGTTGAAGCTGACTTTATGAAAGTTGATAAATTTCATCTTGTAGGTTTCAATTTCTCATTCCCTACCGAGAGATGGGGAGAATACATTGATACTGCATTTCAAATTGGCTAGATCAGAAGGAACAGCAGCTAAAATCCATTACAACCCAATTACATCCATCAGCTGAAGCTGTGTGCATTCACTCGTGAACATCAGCATTTAATCCATAAAGAGGAACTAATGAGAAATTTGAAAATGGAATCCACGCATCAGTAAGTTTGGAGAGATTTTTCTGGGATTAATGATCTGCCAGAGCATCTTCAACGTGCTGGAAAGCTATTCTCTCTGGGTTTGTTTACTGACCAAGAGAAAAAAAAGTGGGGGTTCCCTTCTGTCTACTCATCAAATATTTGAAAGACTTGACTCATCTTAGTCCTTGAAAACGGAATGTCGTGTGCTTTGGAAATAAGGTACGTGTTGATGGACACTGCTGTCTTTGAATTAGAAAAATTAAATTATTAGATGGAGAGTTCCCACCAAGATCTTAGTAGCAAGTATCCTTTGCAAATTCTTCCACTTCTACAGATGCTCAGAACGCAGTGCCTTTTTTTTTTTTACCGGAGTCCTAGGAGCCTGTTTAGAGCTGCACGTAATAGCAAAAATTCTGATCTGTAGAAATTTTACAAAATAGTTTTCTTGTGCTGATTGAGTTTTGGTGATTGCATAGATAGAAAATAAATATTCTACTTGTTGAAATGCAAGGACTTAAAGAAGAACGAGGCAGTTTAGAGATGGTGTGACATAAACTTGTCCATGATTGCATAACTTTATGTGTATGATTTCTGACTGTAGTAACCATATTGTTTGTAAAAACTAAACAGTGGATGAAGCTTGAGAATTTGAGGGTATTTATTCTCATCTGGCTGGTTTCCGTCAGCCTACAATTCAGGGATGTTACTGTATCTGAGGTCTGGATAGCGTAGTCATTCGGATGAAAGAAATATGTATGTAGAGCGTAGAGGAGCTGATCCCTAATGATGTTTGAAAGTGGATGTAGTTTATGTTTTTTAATCACATAGCACAGTATGATTTGTTCCTCTATTTTCGGAGTGCCTGGAGTATGTTTATCTGAGTATCTGTGAATATAGAACGTCATGATGTCAGTGGGTTTTTAAACAGAGGTTGAAAAGGTATGAAATGAAGAGTCCTTTTTTTTTTTTCTATATCCTTATTTTTTCTAAATTCCAGGGAGAGTTTTAACCTTTTTCAAATTTAGAAAAATAAATTTCAAAAAGTATATAAGAGAGTTAAGACTACATTTAGCAAAAGGAAGCCTGGCAGGATTTTTGTGAGGGGATCATGTAGATGTTTCCAGAGGGTCACTCTGCAGAAGACTGGGTTGAAATGAAGTAGTGACTGGAGAGCGTGGAGATCACAATGGGCTTGTATTTTAAGTTAAGAGAGTATTCGAAGTGAAAACAGTATTGGGAGAAGAAACACTGATATATCAAAAGTAGAATTAACAAAAATTTGTGATTGGAAAAAAATGGGATTTTTTCTAGGGCTACTAGGTTGTGGTGGTGCCATTATTGAGAGAGGGACCCAAGGCAAGGGAAGGAAGGGATTAGTTGGTCCTGTCATACCTCTTAATCTTATTGAGATTCTTTTGAGAATGCATCTGCTGAGACGAGGTGCCCAGAGTATGCACTTATGTGGTTACACTTCCCAGGGGCTAGCAGCATCTCTGCATCAGCTGACTAGAATTTATACCCTACTCCCATCTTTCTCACATGTGAAAAAAGAAATCAAGTGAGAGACTTTTAAATTAGAAATTAAATAGTTTCTCTGTGAATATCAAAACATGTCCTCAGGCACGCTTATAAAATTTGAGATTTTTCTTACAAGTATTTCTGTTCATCTGTGTTCAAGAGACCAACTCCATCTAAGAAAGGAGTTCAAGAATTTGGGCCAATCCAAAGTTGGGTGAAGTCACCCAGAGATTGAGAGAAATTCCTGATTGGTAATTTCCTCTTCTCTGGTCATTTCTGTGGTTTCAAAATTTGGGTGTAGAGATATTTATTTTTTTCACCTTTTAGTTGCAGTAAGTTTTGACCCCAACGACTCAAGAAGGACTCTTCTTAGTGAAGGCCATGTTTCTGTGATGGGGAAGGGGGCAGAGACAGGAAAGTAATATAAAAATTAATGAAAACAGGGAAAGATGGAGAAGATGACCTGAACTGTACAGATGGATCAATTAGCTGTGTTTTTTTAATGTAATAACAGTTTTCAATGAAATAAAAGTCAGTAATATAAAGTGTCAGGATTTACCGTATTTAAAAGGGGTAATAGACTTTTCAGATGCCATTTGAGACTCTAGTATAACACATTCCTGAAGATTCATGAAATTTATAATCCAATAAAATGAATGCAATAGTAAAATATATGAATGGTGTACTAATGCTTACTTTGTCCTTCCAGCGTTAAGATGTGGCTGTATTTTCTGCTTTCTTTATATCATTTTCTCATTCCTAAGTTTTCTCCTCCCCTCTCCCTCCGTTTTATTTCTTTAGCAAGGTGTAAAGAAAAGAGGCATTCAAGAGTCTCTCAAAACATGAGAGCTAGACATTTCTTTTAGCCACAGATATTGGTATATCTTCCAACAGCAGTTAAACAAGGGGGGCTCTTCGAAAGTTACTTCTTCTTCCTATCCCCATATCCCCACAGAACCTCAGTTTATTTTTTTTATTATTAATTTTTTTACAAATAGTTTATTGTCATATTGGTTTCCATATAACACCCAGTGCTCATCCCCACAAGTGCCCTCCTCCATGCCCATTTCCCCCTTCCCCCCGCCCACATCCATCAGTCCTCAGTTTGTTTCTCAGCATTCAAGAGTCTCTCATGGTTTGCCTCTCTCCCTTTCCCCCACCATTTCCGCCCTTCTTCTCCCCCATGGTCCTCCGTTAAGTTCCTCCTAATCCTCCTATACGTGCAGACATATGATATTTGTCCTGCTCTTCCTGACTTATTTCGCTCAGCATAACACCCTCAAGGTCCACCCATGTTGCTACACATGGCCAGATTTCATTGTTTCTCATTGCCATGNTGTTGATGGATACTTAGGCTCTTTCCATGTTTTAGCTATTGTTGAGAGTGCTGCTATGAACATTGGGGTACATGTGCTCCTATGCATCAGCACTCCTGTATCCCTTGGGTAAATTCCTAGCAGTGCTATTGCTGGGTCATAGGGGAGTTCTATTGTTAGTTTCCTGAGGAACCTCCACACTGTTTTCCAGAGGGGCTGTACAGTTTGCATTTCCACCAACAGTGTAGGAGGGTGTCCATTTCTCCACATCCTTGCCAGCATCTAGAGTTCTCTGATTTGCTCATTTTAGCCACTCTGACTGGCATGAGGTGGTATCTCAGCGTGGTTTTGATTTGTATTTCCCTGATGAGGAGGGATGCTGAGCATCGTTTCATGTGTCTGTTGGCCATCTGGATGTCCTCTTTGGAGAAGTGTCTGTTCATATCTTCTGCCTATTTCTTTACTGGGTTGTTTTTTTTTCGGGTGTGGAGTTTGGTGAGTTCCTTATAGATTTTGGATATTAACCCTTTATCTGATATGTAATTTGCAACTATCTTTTCCCATTCAGTTGGTTGCCTATTAGTTTTGTGGGTTGTTTCCTTTGCTATGCAGACAGCACCTCAGTTTAAACTTACTCATGAAACAGTGATAAAAGATACAGGCAATACATTGTATAAGACTAGTTAAGGTCTATTCTGCTAAACACAGTAAGCTTGGATTTTCTTCTCACATCACCTTTATATTTTGAGATTTTACAGGAAATTGAAAAGGTCGTACAGAACGGTTCCAATTACCTTCTCCCAAGTTTCCCCTAATGGTTACATCTCATCTTGGTACATTGTCAAAACCAGGAATGCATGTGATAGTTTCCTGCCATTTTGTTACGTGTATGGATTCTTCTAACCACATCACAACTAGGATACGGAACTATTTTATCACCATAGATATTTCCTGGTGACATCCGTCATTTTACCAGATTGAGTGAAGTACAGGAATCTTACCATTTTTTAAATTCCTCTCCCCTCTCTTATGTATAATTGTCTTAAATATTTACATGTGTTGAGATCCACATCAGATATCATTATGTTCATTGTTTTACTGTCAACATAAGTTAGAAAACTGAAAACAAGAAAGAAACTATTGTATTTACTCATATTTTGGCCCTTTCTATTATTATTCCTTCTTGGTGTTCTAGGGATCATTGTATCATTTGTTCCCTCTTTCAAGAACTTCCTTTTGCCAATTCTTTCAGGGTAGGTCTACCCGAAAACAAATTATCTTAGTGTTTCTTCATTTGAGAAAAATCTTGATTTCTTCTTCATGCCTGAAGTGTATTTTGACTGGGTATAGGATTCTGGATTGACAGTTCTTATTTTTCAGCACGTGGAAAATATTGCACCACTCCCTCTTGGCCTCTGTGGTTTCCTATGAGGAACCCACCATTATTCAAAGTGCTCCTTCACTACAGGTAAGGTATAATTTCTCTCCTTCCACTTTTAAGATTTTTTTCCTTTGTTTTAGTTTTTTGAAGTTTATGATGTGTACTGGAACGGGTTTCTTCAGATTATCATATTTAAGATTTGCTAAACTTCTTAAGTATATAGATTTATATTATTTCTCAAATATAGAAAAATTTCAGCTATTATGTCTTCAACTACTTTTTCAATTCCACCTTATTTCTCCTCTCATTCTGGACTCCAGTGGTACCAATATTAGATCATTTATTATAGTCCCACAGGTTTCTGGAATTTTCTTTTCTTTTCTTTTCTTCTTTCATTTTCTTTCTAAATGTTTTCTCTCTGTTGTTCAAGTTTAGTAATTTCTATTTATCTGTCTTTAAGTTTACTAACTCTTTCCTCATTCTCTTCATTTTGCTGTTGAGTCCCTCTATTGACTTTTTAAAATTTCAGTTGTTGCAGTTTTCAGTTCTAAATTTCAATTTCATTCCTCTTATATCTTTTATTTCTTTGCTGATACTTTCTGTTTATTTCATGTGTTTCAAACATGGTTGTAATGAATTGCTGGGTGAAGCATATTTATGAAGGGTGCTTTAAAATCTTAGTTAGATAATTACAAAATCTGTATCATCTTGGTGTTGACATCTGTTGATTGTCTTTTCCTATTTAGGTTGAGAATATCCTGGTTCTTGGAAGGATGGGTGGTTTGGGCTTCATCCTAGACATTTTTCACTGTTGTGAGACTGTGGATATTATTTAAATCTTTTTTTTTAATGTTTTATTTATTTCTGAGAGATAGACAGCATGAACAGGGGAGGGTCAGTGAGAGAAGGAGATACAGAATCTGAAACAGGCTCCAGACCCTGAGCTAGCTGTCAGCACAGAGCCTGATGCGGGGCTCGAACCCACGAAGCATGAGATCATGACCTGAGCTGAAGCCAGACGCTAAGCCGACTGAGCCACCCAGGCACGCCTAAATCTTCTGTTATAAGAGGTTTTTTCCTGACACTACACTGTTGGGACAAGGAGAGGTGCTACCTTATTAGACTCAGGTGGGGGTGGAAGTCCAGGTTTCTTTTCATTGACCTATTTGCTACCTCAGGAGGCAGACTTCCTTGCTCCTTTGTGGGCAGATGGAGAATTTCAGGCTCTCCACTAACCTAATACATCCTTGGCTAGGATGAGGAGGGATGCCTCATTATTGTTCCCTATTTATCTCAATTGATAACTGGAAGCTGAGGGGGGCCCTTATTGCTTCTGGGTAATGTTGAAAGTTCCAGCTTTCCTCTTGGTCCTCTCAGTGACATCCACAATGACAAATTGGAGGGTGCCTTGTAACTGCTGGGTTGGAATGGACATTCATAATTCCCACGGGGCTACATTACTTCTGAGCAGGTATGAATGTCATGGCTCCCTGTTCAGCCTTTTTTGACACCATCCCAGTGTGTGTGGGGGGAGGAGGGTGGGAGGTAGTTGGAACATCTCATTGCAGCCTGGAGAGGGTGAGAGTCTGGGGTTACCACATGGCCTTTACTGGTGGGAATGGGGCTTTTAGTTGATGTAGTTTGGCTATTATCTAAAAGTTTTAGGCCTTGCTAAGTTTCCTCTTTCCTATACATTAGCTACAAAGAGGTGACCTCTGATGGGACTTTTATCGTGTGTTTTGTTGGTATTTCCAGATTGTTGGCTTCTCGAACACACAGCCTGGGATGTATAAGGCAAAGGGAAAAAATCGTGAAATTCACAATGTGTCATTCCTTGTGTCTTAAGGCCCTTACTGTTATGCTTCTTCTTTCCATCTTTCAGTCTTCTTATGACTGTTTCATATATAATGTGAAAGGATTTTAGCTGAATGAAGACAGAAGAGAAGTCCATCTTCTCTATTTTGGTCTGGAATTGCAAAGTGATTTAGAATTTCTTAAGCTAGAAATGATTCTAATGGAAAAATACCAAGGGAAAAAATACTAATATGAAAAATAAAGTTCTAGTACTTCTTGATTTGTGAGCCACAAAATTTAGACTTAAGCTTATGGAATCTTTATTTAAAACTCACTTTATCAGATTTCTTAGCATTATGAGGAATATTGATAGGCTCTACTTCAAAAACCATGTGAGGTGTTACAGTGAATTCCATTAATCTCACTTAAGATTAGAAATGCTTTTATTTAAGATATGGAAAAAAATTATTGAGATGTAATTGACCTATAGCATTACATTAGTTTCAAGTATACAGTATAATAATTCAATATTTATATATGGTAAAATTATCACCACAAACCAAGTTAACATTCATTGCCATCAAAACTTTTTCTTTTTTGAAATTTTGATAATATCTAAATATGACTAGTATTTTATTGGAAAGTCAAACACATTAAAGGGAAATTTAATATAAATTCAGTATAAAATAGAACAGATGAACAAGCATGGAAAGTACATGTACAAAGAAAACTGAATTCATTTGCATAAATCCAAACTATCACATAAAGCCATTGCTGAAGATTTATTGATTAAATATACTTTTCTAGTTGAAGAGCAGTTCTGTAATTATTTGTGTATAAACTTTTATTATTAAATACTTATATATAGTCATCTAAGTCTATGTTGCTATCAAAGAGAACACTAGTGAAAGGGAGAGAAAGAGAAAATTCGTGATCAGTCAGGAAGACAAATGGTTTTTTCCCAGTCCAGGTTTTTTCCCATATCCAGGTGGATATTCCACGATGGGTGGATGGACAAGCTCCTCAAAGTTTTTAGGCATCTAGGCTCCTTTTTTTCTTCCATTATTAGTTCTAAAGCAGTTCCCCTCTTCTGCAAGATCAAGGTTGGCTTACTGGCACCAAGGCTACAGCCTGTAGAAAGGGGAAAAGAGAAAATGAATGGCATACATATACCTTTCAAGGAACTCATATAGAGTTGCAAACATAATTTCCATACACATTTCATTTGGTGAGACCTCCTTTCTCTCATACCTTTGCCAACTACTTCCCCAAGGATACCACCCCAAATCTCATTCAGGGATACCACCCCAAATCTCATTCAGCTATAGTGTACAACTTGAAATCTTGTATCTCTGTGTAAGGTACAGCCCTTTCCATATTGTCAAGATGTGGGCTTTGACATCTGATGCACCACGAAATAGAAAATCTATCCTCCCCAATTCCCCACACAACAGGATAGTTGCATTGAAATCCCATATTAAGTGAAGGCAAGGACCAGAGGCACACAGC
Organism: Hyaena hyaena; assembly: GCF_003009895.1. Classification (NCBI taxonomy): domain Eukaryota; kingdom Metazoa; phylum Chordata; class Mammalia; order Carnivora; family Hyaenidae; genus Hyaena; species Hyaena hyaena. The sequence continues at coordinate 959,457 of NW_024081122.1, forward strand.
AGTCCTAGGTCTATAGCCACAAAGAACCACTGCTGGCTAGGAATGGTAGAAAATCTCTCCCTTGGTAGTAGTTTAAATTTCCTGGTCAAACTCTGATTCTGATTTCTGGAAGGAATCCTTTTGTCCAGTAACCCCCAATGTTTATGACTTTGCCCTCTGAGAAATTCTTCCTTGTCCATTATTACCTGTGCAGCTATCTGAAATAGAAACAACAACAAAAACAAAACAAAAAACCAAAACCAAAACAAACCCAGAAAAACAGGAAAACACTCCACTTCAGGATGGTGTAGCCATCACAGCCCAATTCCTGTGGGTGCCATTTTGGAGATCTTCAGGTCGCTTTATCCATGGAACTATCACAGGCTTTTCTCGGCCAGGCTTATCATTCGACTGACAAAGTAATGGCCTCAAAACTTAGTAGGATTCTGTTGTTATTTACCTCCAGAAACTTCTGTGTGAAAGTTAAAATGGCAATTAGCTTGTCAGGTCATGGTTCTTTTGTCAGCACATTTATTAACTATAAATGTTATTATGAGGTAATCTGAAACAGTAGCCTTAGGAAGTCTGACAATCTGTAAATGCCAGCAATCACAAAATCTCTGTGCTACACAACACCAGGCACTCATTTCACTTGTGTCTGCAATTGGTTGCAGTTCAGCTAATCTAGGCTTTTCACCTGGATAACTCTAAGCTATAGACTGATTCAAGGTATCTCTCATTCTTTTTTTTTTTTTTTAATTTTTTAGTGTTTTTTAATTTATTTCTGAGAGAGAGAGAGAGAGAGAGAGAGTGCGAGCATGAACAGGGGAGGGTCAGAGAGAGAGGAAGATACAGAATCTGAAACAGGTTCCAGGCTCTGAGCCAGCTGTCAGCACAGAGCCCAACGTGGGGCTCGAACCCAAGAACCACGAGATCATGACCTGAGCCGAAGTCAGACGATCAACCGACTGAGCCACCCAGGCGCCCAAGGTATCTCTCATTCTATTTGGATGATCATGTCAGTTAGTAATTGCAGAGGCAAAAGAGGGTCATGGCAATCACAGAAATTTGCTATACCTCTCAAGGCCCATGCTCAGAGGTGGCTGTTATCACTTTTGCCCACCTTTCTTTGGCTAATGCTAACTACATAGCCATGCCCAAAGGCAAGGGGTGGGGGAATATAACGACGTTTAGCATGGATGCCACGTCACATGAGAAAAGGTGTGAACACAGATAGAGTAAAACATTAGGGCCAGTAGATGAATCTACCTCCGAAATGATCACCATTTTTCTGAACTTTGTCCCTGATAGAAAATGCTTCATGGGGGGCTCTCTTAAGCCTGGTTTGGCTCTTCCAACTTCTAAGTCCTAAAATTCCTAACCTCTGAGTCAATTTAGATTGCAGATTATGAGAAAAGAGTTTCCTTTAGATAGCTGTATTTCTTCCATTGCTGCTTATACAATTACATTTTCCTGGCATTATCTTTCTCTCATATATTTTGTTAAAAGCAGAAAAGAGAACCTAATATGCACCAATGTTCTCATCGCTTATTATGGCAATGTCACCTATTTTAAGCTTTATTTCCATCCAGCCCTACTACAAATACTCTAGATGTTAATGTTCAGTGATGGGAAGAAAACTCTTTATAGGTACTTTTTAAAAACATTTTTTAAAGTTTATTTATTTTTGAAAGAGCACAAGTGGGAGAGGAGCAGAAAGCGAGAGTGAGAGAAAAGAGAGAGAGCAAAACAGAAAGAGAGACAGAGAGAAACCCAAGCAGGCTCCGCAAAGTCAGTGCTGAGCCCAACATGGGGCTGGAACTCAAGAGCTGTGGGATCATGTCCTGAGTTGAAGTCTGTTGCTTAATGGATTGAGCCACCTAGGTGACCCTACGTACTTTTTAAAATGTTTATTTATGGGGCACCTGGGTGGCTTAGTCAGTTAAGCGTCCGACTTTCACTTGGGTCATGATCTCGCGGTTCGTGGGTTCGGGCCCCGCGTCAGGCTCTGTGCTGACTACCAGCTCAGAGCCTGGAGCCTGTTTCAGTCTGTGACTCCCTCTCTCTCTGACCCTCCCTGTTCACGCTGTCTCTCTCTCTCCTAGAAATAAATTTAAAAAAAAAAATGTTTATTTATTTATTTTTGAGACAGAGAGGGAGAGGTAGAGAGAGAGAGAGTACGTGAGCAAGCAGGGGAGGGGCAGAAAGAGAGGGAGACAGAGAATCCCAAGCAGGCTGTCAGCACAGAGCCCAACACAGGACTCAAACTCACGAACCATGAGATCATAACTTGAGCAGAAATCAAGAGTCGGACCGTTAACCAAATGCGCCCCCCCCCAGGTGCCCCTCCTTCAAGATACATTTAAGAAAAGTAATTTCCTTTAATATAGGAAATTTGATGCTTACCGACATAGAAGAATGGAGTCAGGGGTTGCCACAGCATTAAACAGTCCAAGGACAATGGGCATAGCTGCAATCCAGAAGCCAAGAAGCTGCAGTTGCTGCTTCTTCTGCTGCCCATGTAACTGCCTCTCAATAGTTCAGGCAGAGCAGGTGACCAGACACAAATGGGGAGCATGCCACAAGTAACACACACATCTCTTCATCTTGCTGCTCACAGGAAAAACAAAACAAAAACAAAAAGAAACAAAATACCCCCCCCCCAAAAAAAACAGGAAACTGCCCTTTTCTTTATGACCCTACATAGTATCCATACTAGTACATTAGCTAAAACACATACAACCTCCCAAATCCCAGCTGCGGGTGAGTCTTTGAAATGTACTTTTCTCTCTAGTCAGGAAGAGGCAGGGATGAGGGTGGGAATGGCGGTCAGATGCCAAATGACAATGTCTGGCACATATATCAAAGGGGCAACCTTATCCCTCGAATCTCAAACATGTCTGCTATTGAGAAAATAAATGTGAAAAACAACTGAAAAGAAATGGTCAATTTTATGCACAAAGAGGAAATAAAGAAAATATCAATGAGGTCTTATAAAATAGCTTCGTATTACATCAGAAGTTAAGAATACAGTTTTCAGGAATTAAATAAATAAACGATGAAAAATACTTCAGAATATAGTTCTGTGACTCTTCTCATGTGTACTTCCCAGAAGAGAATACTAAAATCTGTACATATAATGGGAATTATAATTTCATCAAACCTAAAATAATGAAAATGATGTAAATTCAGAGTTAAATTTTTTGAAATTTATTTTCTTTAAAAAATTTTATCTAAAATGTTGATGTACCATTACAATGAAGAATCTATTAATTTTAAGAAGGAATATTATTCATCTTTACAAGATGGACAATCAGCTTGGCATTACAGGAATTGGCACTGATTTGAATGATGATTTGACATGTTAACTCTAATTTTGTTCAGTATAAAAATGCAAAAATGTATAAAGGACTCATCACTACCACCATTTAAGAGAACATTGCTGTTACCAATGACAGTTTATCCTTCCATTTATTTTTCTATGCATGTTTGACAGGTATGATATTAAACATAGCTCGCTTTTTTTTCAGTTCACCATTTATATCTTGATGAATACTTAATTACCTTTTTATCCTTTTATAAGCAATATTGTACTTAATACACACATATGCCTCCTTTAACTGCATAACTAGACCAGAAATACTGGAAAACTGGTGCGTACAATTTAAATTTTCATCATTCTACCAAATAGCTCTTAAGAAAATTAACAATGTATATTTGAAAGAAAGAAAAATGCTTTCTTTTCTAGGTAGTGTTAGTACTGAATTACCCAAGTTCCCAAACTGTTGGAGAAAGTCATAGAGAGGATATGACCTCTGCTTGACCTGCCAGCTGGATCCCGGCAATCAGAGGCTTCTCCCTCTTCCCCTGCTCTCAGAATGTATGTTCTCTCCACCATCCCCACCGCCAGAGAAAGGATCAAGGACAGCCTTGAGAGAGTAATGTGTTATTGAAATCACCTGGGCAGTATTCCGTGATTGACCCTTGTTAAGGCCTCTATATAAACTCTTAAGAGTCACCACCAGGTGTTGAGATTTGTCTTGTGAAAGCCCTTGACCAGCTTAGTAGGTAAGTTCTCACACTTACACCTGCCATCTACGTATCTGGGGTATTCTTTGTTTTCTCCCTGTGCTCTGTGTCCCCGGGGGCTAGTGTCAGATTGCACCCACTCCTGAAACTCCTAAGGTTGTGAACCAACACCAGCTTTGCCAATCTCATAAGATGTAAAGTTACCATTAAGATTTAAATTTGAATTACCCTTATTATCAGTGCGATTGAGTATCTTTTCTTTTTTTTAATTTTTTAATGTTTTTTATTTATTTCTGAGAGAGAGAGAGAGCGCGCATGAACAGGGGAGGGTCAGAGAGAGAGGGAGATACAGAGTCCAAAACAGGCTCCAGGCTCTGAGCTAGCTGTCAGCACAGAGCCCATCGCGGGGCTCGAATCCACGGACTGCAAGATCATGACCTGAGCCCAAGTTGGACGCTTAACCGACTGAGCCACTCAGATGCCCCTATCTTTTCCTCTTTTATCACTTCTTTTTTATTTCTTTTTCTCAAAACTGCCTATCTATTAAAATTTACCATCGGATTTGGCAACTTTAATTTTTTTAGTGTCTTAGAATTAGAATATACAGGTTTGTGTATATATAATATATATTCTATATATAAAAAGTTTCTTGTCACATTTTCTTTTTTTGCTTTATTTGCTGCACAGAGACGTAAAATATTTCTGTACTCTATTCTCTCCAATATATTTCTTTCCAATATATTTCTTTCCAATATATATTTTTCCAATATATTCTTTCCAATATATTTCCAATATATCTTTTGCTTTTGATTATGTTATGCTTTAAAACACTATTCTGCACCAAAATAATAAATAACTCTTCTTTAGGTATTTGAGAGAGATTTTTTTTTATTTTTAAAATTTTAAATATTTATTAAATTTTAACTTTAATTCTAATATAGTTAACATACAGTGTTATGTTAGTTTCAGGTGTCAATGTAGCAATTCAACAATTATGTTTATTCCGTAGGGCTCATCGTAAGTATAGTTTTTAATCCCCATTACCTATTGAGCAATATGTATTTTTTAATTGACTCTCTTTAGGTATAATTTGCAATTTGGTTTTGAGTCACACACGCGCGCACACACACACACACACACACACACACACACGGCGCGTGCACGCTCAAGTGGGAGGGGGCAGAAAAAGAAAGAATCCCAAACAGGCTCTATACTGTCAGCACACAGCCTGACACGGGGCTTGAATTCATGCGAGATCATGACCTAAGCCAAAATCAAGAGTTGGATGCTGAAGTGACTGAGCTGCCAGACACCCTTAAAACACACATTTTAAATATATAGTTCAATGAGTTTTGACACATATATGCTTATTTGATGAACTTCCTGATCAAGATCGAGATTACTTCCATCATCACAGGTGCCTACTGGCCATCTTCCCCACCCTCTGCCCTAGGCAATCACTGAAGAGATTTTTACAAGGATAGATTAGCTGCACCTACTAGAGCTTCACATAAATAGAATCATGTAGTGTGTACTATTTTATGTCTAACTTCTTTCCCTGAGAATATGGCTTTTCAGATCTATCCATCCATGTTACTATATGTATCAGTAGTTAACTTCTTTTTATTTGTGATATTGTTTTGTTGCATGAATGAAGCACTTTATGTTTTCACCTGTTCATGGACATTTGAGTTGTTTCAAAATTTTTGACTCTTAAGAGTAAAGTTGCTATGAACACTTATGCACAAGTATTTCTCTGAACATATGTTTTTGTTTCCTTTAGGTACATACCTAGGAGTGCGATTACCAAGTTTTGGGTAAGGATATTTCAATTTTATATGAAATTGACAAGTGTTTGTAAAGTGGTTGTCCTATTTAACACTTCCATCTGCAGTAAACGGGCACTAGTTGCTTCATATCCTTGGTAGGTTGTGTTTTGTTTTCTGTGATATATCCTTCATATCCTTGCTTCATATCCTTGGTAGGTTGTGTTTTGTTTTCTGTCATTCTAATAGTTGTGAAATTATTTTAATTTGTATTCCTTGGTGACTAGTACAACTGAGCACATTTTCATGAGCTAATTGGCAATTCATAGACCTACACTTGTAAAGTATCTGTTGAATTCTTTGACTATTTCTTTTTTGAAATTGTGTCTTCTTACTATTGAGTTGTAAGGGTTTATCATATATTCTCCGTATATGTTCCTCGTTGGCATCTGTCATATCCCCATGTAGTACAACCACATCTATTTCCAAAACTTCTCATTACACACAATCAGATACTCTATAACCATTAAGTAATAACTCCTGATTCTTCCCTTCTGCCAGCCCCTGATAGCCTCTAATCTACTTTTTGTCTCTATAAATTTGCCTATACTGGATATTTTATAGAAGTGGAATCATATAATATTCATCCTTTTGTATCTGTCTGGCTTCTTTCTCTTCATATGTTTTCAAGGCTCATCCATGTTGTAGCATGTATTGGAACTTTGTTCCTTTTCATTGATGAGTAATGCCTTGCTGTATATATACCACTCTTTGTTTATCCTTCATCTACTGATAGACATTGGAGTTATTTCTACCTTTTGGCTAGTGGGACTTATGCTGCAATGAACATGGGTATAGACATATCTCTTTGAGTCCCTGTTTCCGATTCTTTTGGGTGTGGATGTAGAAGTGGAACTACTGCATTATGTGGGAATTCTAGGTTTTGTTTTAGAGGATCCATTATACTGTTTTCCATAGCAGTGGCACCATTTTTTTTTAAATTTTTTTAAAAATTTATTTCTAGGAGAGAGAGAGAGAGAGAGACAGAGTGAGCAGGGGAGGGTCAGAGAGAGAGGAAGACACAGACTCTGAAATTGGCTCCAGGCTCTGAGCTGACAGTCAGCACAGAGCCCGATGCGGGGCTCGAACCCACGAACCGCGAGATCATGACCTAAGTGAAAGTCGGACCCTTAACCGACTAAGCCACCCAGGCGCCCCCGTTTTTATAGCCCCATCCACAATGTATGAGGGTTCTGATTTCTCCACATCCTTACCAAAACTTGTTTTGCTTTTTTTTTTTTTTAAGTAATTATCCTAGTGGGTGTGGAGTGGTTTCTCTTTGTAATTTTGATTTGTATTTCCCTAATGACTAATAATGAGGATCTTTTCAGGTGCTTATGGGCCATTGGTATATCTTCGATGTAACAATTTCTATTCAAGTCCTTTGCCCATTTTTTTAGTAGTTTTTGTTATATTTTAGAAATTCCATATATATTGTGCATATTAAACCCTTATTAGATATGATTTGAAAATATTTTCTCTCATGCTGTAGGTTGTCTTTTCTCTTTCTTGGTAATGTATTTTTGTGACCGAAAGTTAATTTAACGAAGTCTAAATTATCTATTTTTTCTTTGTTGCTTGTGCTTTTCCAATTATATCTAAGAATCTATTGCCAAATCTAATATTAGAGATTTGCCCCTGTGTTCTCTTTAATGAGTTTTATGATTTTAGCTCTTATATTTAGGTCATTGATTCATTTTGAGTTAATTTATGTAGATGATGTGAGGTAGAAGTTTTCTCTCTCTCTCTTTTTTTGCAAGTGGAAATCCAGCTATTCCAACACCGTCTATTGAAAACACTATTCTTTTACCATTGAATGAAATTGGCACCCTTGTCAAAAATCAAGTAAACATAATTGTATGGGTTTAACAGTGTCTTTAGAAGAACAGAATATTTTAATATTGTGAATTCCAATATATTAATGCTATATTTTCAAAGCCAGTTTAAAAAATCTTCCCTTACACAGAGGTTACAAAGATTTTTTCTTTGGTCTAATTAATTTTATGTATGACGTGAAGTTGGCATCAAGGTTCGTTTTCTTCCATATGGCTATCCCTTCTTCCCAACATCATTTATTGAAAAGATTTTTTGAGGATTATTGAGAAATTTATTCAATTATGGTATTGCTTTTGTTGAAGTCAATCACTGTATATATGTAGATGTATCTGGGTCATCTTTTCCCACCACTGATTTAGAAGTCTCTCTTTGCAAGACTACCATATTGTTTGATTACAAAACTTTTACTATAAGTCTTAAAATCAAGTCACAATTAAAAATAAACTCTATAACTTCCTTATCAAATTGTTATTCTCTAATCTTATCGGTTTGTCAATATTTAACAAAATTTTTTTCTGGGTTTTGAATTCTGGTTAATCTATAAATCAGTTTCAGGGAAATGAACATCTTAATACTATTGTTTTACAATTCATGACAATGATATTTTCTTCCATTTGTTTAGATGTGTTTTAATTTCTTAATGATATTTAATAGTTTTCAGTGTAAGAATGTTGCATACATTTGTCAAATGTATTTATAAGCATTTTGATATTTTTTTGTTTGTTGAGTGCTCTTAACCAATGCTATTTAAAAATTTTAATTCCAGTTATTGCTAATATAGAAATATATTGTGCACATTCATGCATGCGTGCATGTGTGTGTGTGTATTGATGACATTGCTAAATTCATTTATAACTTCTATTAGATTTTTGGGTACATTTTTATATTTTCCACATAGGCAATCATAGCAGGTATGAGTAAAACCATTTTCTTTTTCTTTAATCTCTTTCCTTTCTCCCTTCAAACTTTGATTTTGTTCTGCTTGCCTTATTGCACTGAATATTACCTTTCATACAACACTAGATAAAAGTCGTGAGCGTGAGTAGCCTTACCTTGTTCCCAATCTTAGAGATTCATTTTCAACATTAAGTATAAAGCTAGCTGTAGATTTTTTGTAGAGGCTGTTTATCGTGTTGAAGGAAATTCCATCTCTTCCTAGTTGATGTGTGTGTTCATTTTGAAGAAATGTTGAAATTGCCAAATATTTTATAGCTAATTCATCTCTTGGTGTTTCAAGAAATAAGAAAAATGTGTTAAGCTCTTCTAATTGCATTGCATTTCCATTAACCATTCCTTATATTGATGACATTTTGACAAGTGTTTAAATGCTGTGCTACATGGTGCACGTTAACTTTCTAAAATTTATATCTTTGTTGTGAAATAGATTTTTTTGATAAAATAATACCTTTTAAATTCTGTTTATTTTTTAAACTTAATTCTAACATGTTTGGTATTAATATTGAATTTGCTACTTACTCTCATGTTTACTTTCTGATATATCTTTCCCACTTCTTTTCAATTCAACATTTCTTATAAATAGTATGGATTTTTGAAAAGTTTTTATTTAATATAGGAGAGCTTTTTTCTTTTAACAGATGGTAAGTTTAATGTTAGAATTTATGCACACCAATTAACAGTGTGATAGAATAGATACAATAGAAGAAAGGAATTTGGTATTGAAGAAAAAGAGAATGTATAGCCTTTGTGAAAACAAATAGGATATATAAAAATAGGTCAATAATTAAGGCCTTAATGGAAATTCCAATGAATTCCTAAAGCAGAAATAATGCAGTCCATATATCCCAAATACAGTTGTTAAAAACAGAAGCCTAACATTTCTACACAAGTAAAAGTTCTGTTCTTTTAAATAAATTGTGAAATAAAGACAAAGTCTAAACATAAATGAACAACTATGTTGATGCTAAAAAGTATTAAAGGTGGCACACACCAAAAGCTGTAGTATCTGTCCAAAGTCCTACTGAGCTGAAAAATGAGAATTTTAACACCTATATTTTAAAATAAAAATTTTAAATGAACTATGTATACAAAACTAAGAAGCTAGGAGGAGCAAAGCAAAACTAAGAGAAATAAAAGAAATAATAGAACTAAGACTAGAAAGAAATGAAAAATATGAATAAAAAGAAGAGGTGATCAATAAAATGAAAACCAAACTTTTTTTTAATTTTTATTTTTTACATTTATTTATTATTAAGAGACAGAGAGAGACAGAGCACAAATGGGGGAGGGGCAGAGAGAGAGGGAAACACAGAATCCAAAGCAGGCTCCAGGCTCTGAGCTAGCTGTCAGCACAGACCTGATGCGGGGCCTGAACCCACGAACTGTGAAATCATGACCTGAGCTGAAGTCGACCACTCAACCGACTGAGCCACCCAGGCGCCCCTGAAAACCAAACTCTTGAAAATTATCAATAGAATGCATGGATTTGGGTTACATTCACAAGAAAACAAATAACAGTAGGAACGAGAAAATAAATGATATTCTAAATATACTACTTTAAATGTGATTTATGTTAAAAATTGAGCACTTTAGTAAAAATCATTTTTTGTTGGTACAAATTACCAAATTGTGCCTATGGAATGGTAGGAAATGTTGATAGGATGTGGGGAAAATATTGGAAGTTTAACTGCCATGACAAGGTGCAAACAGGGTCAGAGTATTTTATGGATGAGGCTAACTGCACCTGTAAAGAGAAAATAATTTCCTTGTGACAATTTTTGTTTTTGTTTTTGTTTTTTGGATAGGAATGGAGTCTTTCTCAAAGCATTCTTTGGGTGTAATATAACTCTGATATCAAAAATGAACAAAAATAGTATATAGAACTCATGAACACAGATATGAAAATCATAAATAAACTACTACCAAATTAATTTCAAGGATGTAATAGCAGACTACTAATTATGCTCAGAAGGTGTAGGTTGAGAAAGCAAAAGCATTTCAGATTACAAAACCTATGCATTTATGTAATTAGTACATTAACAAATTAAAGGAGAAAAGTGAGTAAACATCTCAATATAGACGAATAAAATATTTGATTCATTATAATATTACAGACTCAGAAAAAGGAAGCTTTCAGTAAGCTAGTTACAGAAATACATTTTTTAATTTAAAAAAATTTAATGTTTATTTATTTTTGAGCAATAGAGCCCAAGTGGAGGTGGGACAGAAAGAGCTTGAGACACAGAATCCAAAACAAGCTTCCAGCATCAAGCTGTCAGCACAGAACCTGACGTGGGGCTCGAACTCACGAGCCGCCATGAGATCATGACCTCAGCCCAAGTCCGACTCTTAACCGACTGAGCCATTCAGGTGCCCCTAGAAATACATTTTTAAAACTTGTATTAAAACTAAATACATTTTAAAAATCTACCAAAATCCTTAAGAAAACATCATAAAAGTGAAATATCTTAAGTGTGGTAGGTTGAATAATATATACCTCCCTCCGAGAAAGTCCTAAATCCTGCCACCTGTGCATATGTCACCTGATGTGGTACAAGTGACGTTGCAGATATGATCAAGATAAGGATGGCAAGACAGCGAGATGATCCTGGATTATGCCAATGACTGGAGGTTAGATGGGGGGAAGGCAAGGTGGTGATGATGTGAGCAAGTGACACAAAGGAGCCTTGAGCTATGGAATGTAGGAGACCTGTGGAGGAAGGAACCTCTTGGAGCCTCTAGAGGAAACCAGTTCCAGCAGTAATTTATAGCCCTGTAAGACCGATTTGGAACCTGACCTTCAGAACCGTAAAAGAATACATTTATGTTTCGAGTCAGAGTTCCTGGTAATTTGTGACAATAATACCAAGAAAACGAATACAGGAAGGATTGTAGCAATCAGAAATAGAAGAAAGGATCCCCATTTACTACGTTAACACTGATAGTTATTAAAGGGATTAGATCATGTGATAAAATATAAGTTAAAGAATATGTCTCTGTGTACATACACACACACGCACACACACACACACACAATATGACAAAGACAAGCTGTCCAGTGCACACACACACACACACGCACACACACACACACACAATATGACAAAGACAAGCTGTCCAGCACACACACAAAAAAACACACACGCACAAAGAATAAAAGATAAAGAATCAACGAGAATCAATGGGAAAACTATCAGAACTAGTAAGAGTCCAGGATAGTAGCCAGATAAAAAAATCAATATTGAAAAATCAATAGCTTTCTTATACAGTAGCAATGACCAATTTAAAATGTAATAGAAAAATGGGTCCCATTTAGAATAGCCACAAAGGTCATTAAATACTTATGATTAGGTGTGACAAGAAACTTGTAAAGCCTATTAGAAAAACTATACAAGGTTTCTGAAGGTCATTAAAGCAAGCCCCAAGAAAAGGGAAAAGTTGAATTACATTCCTAGTTAAAAATGGCTTAGTATTTGAAAGAAAGACAGTATCCCCCAAATTATTCTTCATATTAAAATTAAAATCTATGATGATTTTAGGTGGATTATGGAGAAATATGCACATTTTAGACAGCGTTTGAAAGGAACTGACTAAAAGCTAGTCCTACCTAATATCAAAACATATTATAGAATTACAGCAATTTAAACAGTTTGGTTATTGCTGGACATAAGAAAATTGGTACAGAATTTAAAGTTCAGAAATGCCCAGGTTTTTATGAGAGTTCAACTTATCGAGACTTGGACACATGAAATGGGCAAAAGACAGAATACATTACACTGCTACTTTCACAATGGGTTATCCATTTGGAAAATGTTATTTAGCTCTCTCCATAACCTCATTAAAACATAACTTAATGCAGATGGGTTCAAGAGTCAAATAGAAAACAGGTTTCTAAGGCTTTTAGAAACACGTACAGGAAAACATTAAAAATGTTGGAATTGCAGTGACTTTCTCATTATAATACAAACCTAGAAGTGACAAGGGAGATTATCTCTGTACTTGACTGCACCTGAATTATACATTACCTATTGTTAAACAGATGAAAATATGTGTACTATCTATGAAAAACCAAGCATTAATCATGAAATACATTAGAAATCCCACAAATCAACAAGAAAAGACAAACAGTTCAGTTAAAAAATGAGCCAAAAACTTGAAGAAACAGTTGAAACACCCACACATACTCATATGCGCAAATACAGATGTTAACATCACAGGTGTTCACATTTGGCAAAAAACAAAATAAATGATAAATCAAAGGTTGGCAACGCATTGTAGTTAGAGCCTGCTGTATAACAAGTTATCCTAAAACTTAATTTGACAATAGCATTTATTGCCATATTGTTGTGTGGTTAGGAATCTGGGAAACTTGACTGCATGTTTCTGGCTCAAGGTCTCTCATGAGGTGGTGGTCAAGCCATTGGCCAGGGCTAAAGAATCCACTTCTAAGTTCACTCATATGGCTATGGTCCTTCAGCTCCTTGTGAGTTGTTGGACTGAGGGTCTCCGTCCCTTGCTGTGGCACATGGGTCTCTCCACAGGGCAACATGGCATCTTGATTCCCACAGCAAAAAAAGGAAAGAGACCAATATGGAAGCCCCAGTCTTTTTATAACATCCTATCACTAAGATATTCTCTTTGTTAAAAGTGAGTCAGTAAGTCCAGACTATGGTCAGGGGAAAAGAATTATGACAGGATGTGACTATCAGGATATAGAGATCATGAAAAACCATCTTAGAGGCTCTCATAATGTTAGGTGGAAAATTGGTTAGTGGAATTAATTTCAGACAGTAGTGGAACATTATGTACTGAAGCTTAAAAGGCACAAACCTGAACCCCAAATCCTGAAATCCCTCTTTCTAATTGCACAAGTGTTTGAAGATAAGATACATAAGAATGTTCATTGAAAAAATGCATTAGTGAAAATGCAAGCAGCCTAAAATTTCAATTATAGGTGAACAAATTATGGTACAGGGTATCTACGGAGTTTGGTGGTATAGCTAGAATAAGGTAAAGTTATGTATTGGCAAGGAAAGTATTTAGGCCATATTGTTAAATGACCAAAAAAAAAAAACAAAAAAAAAACAAGCTACAGGACAATGCATTGACTCCAGGGGAATCACCTTATGTGAATTATAAATAAAAGCAAAATTAAAAATAAATTTAAAAATAAAAATGATTTCTTGAGTGCATATATCTAGAAATGGGAGATTTTGCTTTATAAACTCATGAGTGTGAAATTCTTTTAGAGAAGAAATGTATCATTTAAATAACTTATTAAAATAAAAGAATACTTATAGGAGTAGGTAATTTTTAAAACAGTGATATTACTGATAACACAGTTTAATTAGATTCTAAACTTGGCATGCCTTAGGTTTAGATAAACAGTATTCAAGATAGGTATTGTTCTTTTATTGACTAGAAATCACTTATAAATCACAGAATCTAAGATTACGTCTCACAACTATAGTAAGTTTCAAATCAAGTACTGGAAAATATGTTGCAGGCAGTTGTAGATATTATCAGGTGAAGTCATATTTTTATGAAAATCTCTGTAGAAAGATAACCTGATGGATTAAACGTGGAAGGACAGCTCAATGGATTTTTCTTCTGATTAAAAAACAGCAAAAGGGGCACCTGGGTGGCTCAGTTGGTTAAGCATCTGACTTCAACTCAGGTCATGAACTCACGGTTCATGGGTTTGAGCCCTGCATCAGGCTCTATGCTGACAGCTACCTCAGAGCGTGGAGCCTTCTTCGGATTCTTGGTCTCCCTCTCTCTCTCTGACCCTCCCCTGCTCACGCTGCCTCTCTCTCTCAGAAATAAATAAAATATTAAATCAACAAACAAACAACAACAACAACAACAAAACAAAGAAGTAAGGCAACCAAGTTGAAGTTTTTAGTATGGCAACAGTTATATACTTCCTCTTCTCTTGACTGTTGCATTTACTATTTGGGTTTCTGCCTTGTGATAAGAAAAGCATTCCAAATGAAATAATTTTATTCAAATATAAACCCAAATCTGACAAATTGTAGATATATAGCTTGATGCAGTTTCACACAGCATTCTGTGACTTTCAATCAAAAGAGATTGAACTTTGAGGAAAGCCCTTCATGTACCCTACTGGGAACTATGTACCTCCTCACCCCACTGGAAAATACAGTCCTGATTTCTACCATAGTATATTTGAAATTTATATGGAGGGAATCATTCTAAATGCATTATATTGTGTGCCTCTTTTCCCCTCAATATTATGTGTGTAAGATTCGCTTGTGTTGTATGTAGTAACAGTTTATCCACACTATTGCAGTGAATGGACAGTTTGGGGGTGTTTTCAATTTTTTGACATTTATAATTATGCCATGATCACTTTTGATCTTGTCTTTCGGTCTTATATGTATACATTTTTGTTGAGTATATACGTAGGTAAATAGGGCATGCGTATATTGTGCTAGTGGATACCTCTAAACAGTTTCTAAAATGGTTTACTAAATTATACTCATATCAGTGTAATTGCTGAGGTTTCACGTGCTTTCTATCCTCCCAGCACTTTTTACTGGAAGTTTGTTTTTGTTTTGTTTTAAGCTTTTCTGCTGAGTACTTGATGGAATTATTATTGGTTTTAATTTATATTTCCTTGATTGTCAATGAGATTGAACATCTTTTAACTGTTATTGACCTTTTTGATGTTTTGGAGGGCTTGATCAAGGCTTTTGCCATTTTTTTCCATTTTGTTACGTACCTTCCTCATATTCATTAATAAGAATTCTTTATGTATACAGGCTATGAATCCTCTTTCAGATAAGTATTATGAATGTCTTCTTCCACTGTGTTAGGAGGCCAGGGTTAGAAGGTGCTTATTTGCTATTGTGAGGGTTAATCCTATACTTTAGCTTGCATGTCTTCACCCTTTGGTAATAAATGTTAAATAAGCCCAACCCATATGTACTCATTAAGAGAAATTTATTTTGTTTCCCCATTATCTACTTAAATCCATCAAATAAGGCTGCTTTATTCCTAGCCTTAGTCTCTGAAAGAATATAGAGTAATTCCCTGTGACTTTTTTTTTAAATTTTTTAATGTTTTATTTATTTCTGAGAGAGAGACAGTGTGAACAGGGGAGGGTCAGAGAGAGAGGGAGATACAGAATCTGAAACAGGCTCCAGGCTCTGAGCTGTCAGCACAGAGCCTGATGCAGGGCTCCAACCCACGAACCTTGAGATCATGACCTGAGCCGAAGTCGGATGCTTAACCAACTGAGCCACCCAGGCGCCCCTCCCTGTGACTTTTCTGATCCCTCTTGGTTAAATCTTATAGTCACGCATTCACAAACAGCTATAATTGGCGAATACATTTTTTCCAATTCTAAAGTCAATTTAGATTCTGACCTTCACCTCATATTCTGTATTCCTCCCTCTTTATTTGGGTACTGCGGTGAGTTGTACCATTGCCTTAAGTGTGTCTCTGTGTTTTTAGCCTCTCTTTCTCTCTGCAGTGTTGTTCCTTCTTCACCTTGCTGACTATGGTTTAGTACTATAATCAGGGTCAGAGTTTGGGAAAGAAGAGAGGTAAGTATGATAAGAATTTCCTTTTGTGATTTGTGTTATGGTTGAGGGCTTTGGCATTCTGAGTCTGTCAGGTATTTAACATTGACTCTCCCATGGATGCTTCCAGGGCTTTCCTTCCTTCCTTCCTTCCTTCCTTCCTTCCTTCCTTCCTTCCTTCCTTCCTTCCTTCCTTCCTGTCTCTCTGTCTGTCTGTCTGTCTGTCTTTCTGTGTTTATTTTGGGGAGAGAGAGAAAGAGAGAGAGGGACAATGAGTGGGGGACAGGCAGAGAGAGAGAGGAGGACAGAGGATCCAAAGACAGCTCCCTGCTGACAGCACAGAGCCTGATGTGGAACTCAAACTCACAAACAATGAGATCATGACGTAAGAAGAAATCAAGAGTCAGACTGAGCTACCCAGGTGCCTGTAGGTTTTAGGAGGCTCCTATTGGATAAAACTCACTGTCCTTAGACTTGGCACTGCACTTTCTCCCGCTGGCTGCTACTGTCTCAGTCCTGTTTGTTTTTGATAATTGCCTCTATGAAGATGCTCTTAGAGTACCATGCCTTAGATAAATAGCTAACAATCCCTTGTCTTTACATTTGCCAGTGATTATCCATTCACTGTAACCTACTCCCAGAACTAGAGGAAGCAAAGCAGGCTCTGTGAGTGGTTCTGGGAGTAGTTCTTCTCTTTTGGCTTCAAGTGAAAGTGGAAGCACTATTCCCTCCTCCCACTTTCCTGTGAGACTGTATTCTCGACACAGTTTTGCCCCGAATCCTTCTTCTGAATTCCTGACCTTTCCAACACCTTTTATTTACTTGATGTTCATGAGTTGCCCTATTGATTCTGAGAATCTACTTTGTGACTTTTGCTTTATAGACTCTTTTACACTGTGCTTTGGTATCAATCATCATTTATATCATGACTCCTAAGTTGAAACTGCCAAATAATATCTTATTCATTCACTCACTTATTTATTCACTTATTCATTCATTCATGTATGCATACATTCAACAAATAGTATTTACTCTGTGCTAACCACTGCTTTTGGCACTGTGGCTAGAGTAAAGAAAAGAGCAATATCAGAATTCTGCCCTCTTTCTAGGGAGAGGAGACACACAAGATTATATACACGTTATACTGCACATTTGAACGTGGCAAACAAAGGCATAAAAATAAAGCAGGGAAGAAAAATAAGAGGTGAGTGGGGATATGGAAACAATCATAAATACAGTGATCAAGGAAGGTCTCGCTGAAGTATATAATCTGAGAGAAGAATTTTATGCAAAGACTGTTTCAGACCAGTGAACTGAGGTGGGAGCATGTGAGGCCTATTTGAGGAACATGTGATAGCCAGTGGCTGGAATAACATGATGGAAAGCATACAATCACTGGACGGCTAGAGTACAGGAGAATTGGCCACTGTATTTCCTTCATTGCCCTTACCCTAAGTAACAAAGGAAAGTTTTTGAAGGATTAGAATAGAGGAGTGACTGCTGACTCAAATTTTCTAGGTGATCATTCTGCTTTCTTATAGACATAGACCATAAGGAAGATGGATATAGAAACAAGGAGACTAGTTAGAAAGCTATTGCAATATTCTAGGTAAAAGATGATGGTGGATTGGATTAGGGAAGTAACAGCTGAAGTAGGAAAATAGAAAGGTCAGGTTAAGGATATATTCTGAATGTAGATATAAGAGGATTTACTGACAGATTTTATGTGGGATAGGAGAGAAAGAGAGGAGGCAAAGGCAATGTCAAGATTTTTGGTCCAAGCTGGAAGAGTTAATTATAATTAGTGAATGTAAGGGGAGGAGTAGATTGGCAGAGACTGGCAGAAGCTAGTGAACAAGGCCAGGGGTTCATTTTCATTTCTTCACGTGTTTAAGTTAATTTACATGGAAATCTTATTGAAGGTGTTGAGCAGGGTGTTAAATACATGAATCTGGAGTTCAGAAGTTTAGTGGAGAGGTCTACACTCAAGACATTAATTAGAGAGTCATCATAGTATGCATGACAGAATTGGATCATCCAGGGAGGGAATATAAATAGAGAAGAGAAGAGGTTTCGAGATGGAGTCAAAGTCACACAAAAGGCTAGAACCATGAGAAGGAACAGCAAACTGACTATAGGAGTTACTAACGAGATAAGAGGAAAACAAGAAGAATGTAGTTCAGGAAGCCAACAGAACGTGTTTAAGGATGAGTGAATGAGCATTTGGGTCAAATGTGCTAGTAGGTGTAATAAGATCAGAACTGAAATTTGATCATTGAATTTAATAGCATGGAGGTCACTGTAGTAAAAGTGACAAGGGCACTTTTACTAAAGTGATGGAAAACCTCTTTGGATTAAATAAAAAAGAAAGTGGGGAAACGAAAAATTTCAGTTACAGAATACCCAACACAAGTTTTGCTATAAATTAGAAAAATGGAGTGACAGATAGAAAGGAACCAGAGTCAAGAGTAGATTTTCAGAAAGCTTGAGTTTGTAACTTGATCCAATTATCTGGTAAAGAGGGAAATACAGATCCAGACAAGCATGAGGGTAAATTTTGCTGGATCCATGTCTTTATGCAGAAGATATAGGATGTAAGTTAGTGAGTAAAAGACACAATTGCCTGAAGAACCTTGGGAGAAGAGCAGTTAAAGAAACTGTGAGGCAAAGTTATGGGAAGAGTCCTCTACTTGGACACTGAAATTTCCTGGATGTGATATAGGAGCAGTGTTGGAGAGTATTATCCCCAGCCTGAACTAAAACAATGAGGGTGGGTTGACCCATGGGTTGGCACATGGCTAAAACAAGGAAAGAACATGAGTAATATAATTGATGGGTGAGATTGGATCTGGGGTTTCACTCAGAGGGCTTTGGAGCAGGATTTTAGAGCAAGAAGAACAGGATATTCAGAGAAGAATTTGAGAATGCAGTTTTTCCTATTGAGGAATCATGAGTTCTAAGAGCCTAGTTGGATGATTTTTCAGAGTGGGGAGTGATTGGAGACCAGAGGAGAGAATAGGCTGTCATTGGAGGTTAAGATTAAGGAGATGAATGGGGACCTAGGATTCCTAGGCTCCCCATGGTCCCTGGGCTAAACTACAACAAGGAATATAATGAGATTAGTCATAGTGACTCAGGATCAATAGGTAAGCCCTGTGACTTTGAGTATTGGGTGTGAAAGTGGGGATCCCTCCCTCCTCCTAAAGTAAGCTTAAGGGCTCATGGGTAAGTCTCACTCTGAGCTCAGAACTTCTCCATGACCCTTGCTAAAAAGGGGAGGAGTCTCTGTCTGGTTCTCTTTCTCATGCAGAATATACCCCAGATTTTAAAAAATGTTATATTGACTTGCTGTTTGTAGAGTGTATGTGCTAGAAGCAAGCACACATCATTTTGACTTTGGTTCAATATTATTGTTTTGGTCATTTGATCAGTTTAAGAATATGACCATATAATCTCTTTTTGCTTGGTAACTCCATTCAATAGTAAAGAACGAATAGATGAAGTTTAACATAAGACACAGACTTAGTTTGGGTGCTGCAATATATGGAGGAAGGACTTTTTTTAAATCAATTGTGTCATTTATTCTGGTTGCCATTAACTGGTTAATGTAGGGATTGAAAAAGGAAAATGTATGGTTTTGAACCAAGGCAAGGAAAGCAACAGAGGAGAGGTACAAAGGAGAGATGATCTAGAGATTATTTGTGTTCTAGAAACTCTTCTGACAATATTTCATAAGACCTTTATCAACTGGAGGCCAATTTTTTATTTCAAAGATAATTTCTATTCTATAGCACTGATTTAGATTTGAAACTGGGGAAAACTCAGACTTACCTTGCACATTCTGTTGGCATTTTCCTTCAGCATCTGCTTTCAGACTTCAGAACTGATGCCCAAATGGACAGTTCTGACAGGTGGTTCCTCAGAGAGTCGTCTTCCCTGCGCTCCTCATTCAGTAAAAGCAATAGCCAGAGATGGGATAGAAGAATCTGGCAAACAGGAGATAGATTAAACTCACTAGGTGTCAATAATGGATTATGTCAGAGTCATGAAGAGAGTTGGGGGAAATAATTTGAAAAGATTAGTAGGGATGAAGGTAAGCAATCAGCTTTGTTGGTCTGTTTCTTCAGTGTGAAATGTAACCACATCAGGAGTCAGAGAACCAATATTCTTAGACATATTAGTAATTCTCAGTTATTAAGGAATTAAATTCTGATGGAATAATAAGGTCTGATTGGCACTTGTCTCCTTTGATTTCTTCCTCGGCTCATTCAGATCATACACATGCACACACACCCCTATCTTTCTTATTCTTTATTTCCTGGATTTCAATCACTGCCAACAGCAGTACAATCTGATTTATATGTGCTGTAACTGCCTGCTTCATATTAATTTATTCAAGAAATATTTATGGAGTATCTTTTATGCCCAGGTACTATTCTAGGCACTGGTGATTTAGCAGTTAAACAGGATGGTTAAAGTCCTTGATCTTATAGAGGCATCTATTCTAGTGTGTGTGTTGACGGGAGGGGAGTAGAAACAATAAATATGTAAGTAAATAATATGCAGACTTGGCATATTAACAACAGGAAATCCAAATTTTAATATTTCTGTCCATGAATCACATAGAATCATGCACCTGTGCTTGAAATATATGGGATCACATGACTAGGAAGAGCCTTAAAGACATGCGACATAAAATATTGCTCTGACTTCATTAGAAGAAAATTTGAGACGGAGGTGGTGATCATAAATTGTATAAAGTCAAACTGAAATAGGGAATTTAGCAATTGCTATTAAGCCAAATCAATATTTAATTTCAATTTAAAGAGTATTTTACTCCCCACTAACTGCTGAAAACTTGGGCAAACCCTTTCAATTACCCAACTACCCAAACTACATAAAAACTCTAATCATATGAATCAACATTCTTTCTTTTTAGCCTAATTGTTGGTGATCCTTTGTGTAGCATATTCCTGCCTTCATGTTTTTAAAGACCTCACTCTCTGTTCCACTTTTTAATTATATTGATGGGACACGGATCAAATCTAAATTCCATGACTGCTATCTTTAACAATTATCTTTTTAATGTTTGTTTTTGAGAGGGAGAGAGAGCACAGGCATCAGAGGGGCAGAGAGGGAGACAGAGACAGAGAAAGAGAGGATACAAATTGGGCTTTGCACCAACAGCAGCAACCCACTGTGGGGCTCAAACTCAAAAATGGCGAGAACATGACCTGAGTCGAAGTTGGATCCTCAAATGACAGAGCTTCCCAGGCGCCCACCATGACTGCTATCTTTTATCTTTTATCAGATAAAAGAGTGACAGAAATCTGAAGGTTCCTCAGATTAGGCATAGATTTGGGGCACATTGACTTCTAGTCAGAGCCACTTGTGATGTAGAAGGATGTCTTAGCATCAGACCACTGAGCCTAAACCAAGAGCCACTGTTTACTGTACCTTTTCTTTCAGCAAAGTCACCTCTACACCACTCTCATATGACATTATAGAGGTGGCCAACCAATTTAAAAAAATCACTTCTGCTGTCAATTAATTCCATCCTCACCCTAAACCAGTGAGGAGGCATGCAGTGTGGTTGTCTCCTACTCCCCCCACACCTCCCCCTGCAAGCTTACTTTGAAGTTCTCTCCCATCTTTCAGCTTCTTTGTTCAAACATTTGCCAGAAAAAAGATTTTCTTTCTTGGAATTGTATCTTTTTTCTGCTCAAGTATCAAGGCAAAATTAGACCAGTAGCCCATTTCTGTAGCACTGACCCTCTACTAATTCCTGGATTTACAATTTCTCAAATTAATTTATTGTTTGCTTGTTTAAAGTGGCTGAAATTTCAGCCTTAATAGCTAAGCTGTTCTTGCAATCTCATAGGTGCATATTCAGATAGGCCCACATTATAAAAGGAGGAGGTCAAATTCAAAGATCTTGTACTATTTATGTGTAGACATGCACCATATTTCCAGATAAATTTCTATTCCCTTTAACATTTTTAGAATTGGTTTACTTCTCTGGCTATAGTCTTTAATAGTTGTAATTCATTTTTTCATATCCAAAGATACAAAACATCAAAAAAAAAAAGAAAAAAAAAAAAGAGAGGATCACGGCACCTAAACACATCTAGAAAAAAAGAGAACAGGGGCATCTGGGTGGCTCAGTTAGTTAAGCGTCTGACTTTGGTTCAGGTCGTGATCTCGTGGTTTGTGAGTTCAAGCCCTGCATTGGACTCTCTGCTGACAGCAAGCTCAGAGCCTGGAGCCTGCTTCATATTCTGTGTCTTCCTCTCTCTCTGCCCCTCCCCTGCTTGTGCTCTGTCTCTCACTGTCTGTCAATAATAAATAAATGTTAAAAAAAAGAAAAAAAGAAAAAAGAGAACACACATACACATCCCTACTAGTCTGGTTAAAATCTACAAAGAGCATTACTAGTATTCTCTATCATTTTTATACATTGCTTTAAAAATAAATCATAAGAAATATTAGACTAAATGTTAGTTAATGCTAGATGAAGATTTCTCATATATTCCTAAAAACACAATATTTTTGTTTTCAGATGAAATGTTAAATCTCCTTTGTTTTCTTAAGAAAAAATATGCCATTGATGTGCCTGGGGGGCTCAGTTGGTTAAGCCTCTGACTTTGGCTAAAGTCATGATCTCAAGGTTTGTGTGTTTGAGCTCCACATCGGGCTCTGTGCTGACAGCTCAGAGCCTGGAGCCTGCTTCAGATTTTTGTCTCTGTCTCTTTCTGCCCCTCCCCCACTCACGTTCTGTCTTTCTCTGTCTCTTGAAAAATAAATAAACTGTTTTTAAAACTTTTTTAAAAAAGAAATATATGCCATTTGCCAAATTCCAATATACATACATTTACACAGGCTTATTTACCTGTCAGTTCCACCAAAAATCTAAGATTTCATATAAGGGATACTAAAATAAAAAGGTATAACAGAAAGTAAAAGATGAAGAAGGGAAACAAACTAACAAAAAATAAGTCAAAGAACACTAAGTAGCGGTAGGGATTATGCTATTATATCCGTCAGAGTCCCCCTTGCCAAGAGTGGAAACAAGGTTGGCTCCATGCTTTCTTATAATCCTGCACAAAGAGAACCTTTCTCTTAGAATATGGTTTTAAAATGGTTAACCAAAAGCAAAGCCAGAGAATTAAAATTATTAATAGTTAAAAATTAATTTTTTTATAATAGTCCTCCTAAGTGAGATGATGTATAATTTCACAAAGAACTCCCTCTTAGCATTGTTAGAGTAGATGCAGGGATGGACCAGTCAGCTACTTCTGCTAGAGGGCAACAGTGCAGGTCAAGGATGTAATTTTCCTGTGCAGCTCTGTTAGGGACCCAGAACTGGGGTTCCAGGAAGGACTGTCCTCAGTGCTGATGGGCATCAGAAACAACTGAGGAAGTCACCATGTGCAGATACCAAGAGTCCATCTGCCTATGAGGTTCTTACTTAACGGTCTGGAATGGAACCCTGGAATATTCATTTTAATGAGTATTCCAGGTGATTCTGCTTAGGCACATATTTAAGAGCCCTTAAGTGACAGTTTTAATATTTTTTAAAATACTGTCAGATGATACTTTCATGACTGATACGCTGCTAAAGAAGTATGTTACGCAGGCTTCAGAAATCCCTAAGCTTTCTCTCCAGTTGAAAAAAAAAATTTTCAGAACGCAAATTAGCTGGAATGACATTCGAGGAATAACCCTACATCTGCTTTGATT
This sequence comes from Hyaena hyaena, assembly GCF_003009895.1. Classification (NCBI taxonomy): domain Eukaryota; kingdom Metazoa; phylum Chordata; class Mammalia; order Carnivora; family Hyaenidae; genus Hyaena; species Hyaena hyaena. The sequence continues at coordinate 983,371 of NW_024081122.1, forward strand.
ATTTGTTTTAAATAAATCATTTGTAAATTTTACTCTTTTAACTCTCATTACTAATAAATAGCTTCCAGATTATTCCACAATTGACAAGAACACTGCTGTTTCACCAACATACAAATTACCTGGAGGAATGTGTGGACTATGTATCCTTCAGACAATGCTTGACAAATATAATTTCTTTCAGCTTTTTAAAAACAGATATTGAGTGAAGTTAAGACTGAACTCCCTGACAGATACCTAGAATGTAGCTGTTCTACATTGCCAATTAAATCTAAACAACACGTTTTAAGAGCAGTGAAGTGGAAGATTTTTATGTTGTGATAAACATGTGGACCAGGGGAGAAAGCTTTCTACCTCCACTTGCCTCATCCAGTGTTCTCCTTAGACTGTGGGGGTTTTTTTAAGTTTTATTATTATTATTATTATTTTTTAAATGTTTTATTTATTTCTGAGAGAGAGAGACAGCACGAGCAGGGGAGGGTCAGAGAGAGAGGGAGATACAGTATCTGAAACAGGCTCCAGGCTCTGAGCTAGCTGTCAGCACAGAGCCCGATGTGGGGCTCGAACCCACAAACCGCAAGATCATGACCTGAACCAAAGCCCTATGCTTAACCGATTGAGCCACCCGAGCGCCCCTAGACTGTGTTTTTCTTTTTTCTCTCTTTATCTTTATTTGAGAGAGAAAGAGAGAGAACATGCACATGTGTGTGTGCAAGCAGGGGAGAAGCAGAGAGAGAGGAGAGAAGGAATCCCAAGCAGTATTCATGCTGAGAGCACAGAGCCCAACAGAGCTAGATCCCATGGTCAGGAGATCATGATCAGAGCCAAAATCAAGAGTCAGATGTTCAACTGACTGAACCACCCAGGCGCCCCTAGAATGTGTTTTTTAATTTTCATACATAAACAGGTGTACCCAAAGTTGCTCCTTAACCAAAAAACATAGCAGTATCTAAGTAACCCAAAGAACCCTTAGATTTGAGAAATGTTGTTCACTAAAGTCCCTTACAAGCAAATTATCATACCAGTTGGGCCCCATGTGGCTTGCTCTAGAGCATTCCTCATGAAAGCATAATCTCCAGATTGAAAGCATCAGTATCCATTGAGAACTTGTTACAAGCACAAATTCTTGAGCCTCATCCTAGATCTAGTGAATCAGAAGCTATGGGGGTGGGGTTGAACAGTCTATGTTTTAATAGGCTCTCTGGGTGATTCTGATGCATGCTAAGGTTTGGATACCACCACTCTCCAACATACTAAACATTTGGGAACCAGGAGAATGTACTATAATAATATGTTTAATTTTGGAAAATTAGTTTGTTATTTCTCTTTCTGGTAACAGATTCATGTATTAATTCTAATTATACTGAACTTTTTTATTTGATTTGCTTCAAATTGTGCTCATTTTTATCTGTCTTGTTTGTTCTCTTTTAAAAGTTGCAAAAGAGTGACTAGCAAGAAGAGCTATATTTTGCGAGGTCAGTTTGGCACTTTAAAAATAGATTTCAGGGTGGCTCAGTTGATTAAGCCTCTGATGCTTGGTTTTGGCTCAGGTCATGATCTCATAGTCATGGGATCTAGCCCTGCCTCAGGCTCTGGGCTGTCAGTGCAGAGCCTGCCTGGGATTCTCTTCCTTCCTCTCTTTGCTCCTCCCTGCTCAAGCTCCTGAGCTCCTCCCAACCCTGTCTCTCTCTCTCTCAAAAAAACAAACAAACAAACAAACAAAAAAACCTTACAAAACATTTTAACAAAAAAATAGATTGAACACTATAATTTGAAAATGCCCTGTCCAATTCCTTATAGGTTGCTACACTCTGTTTTGTTTAATTTTTGCTTTATTCAGTAATTTGTGTCCCTACCTCGTCCCTGAATGCCTTCTGCTATAGTGCTTCAAGTCAAAAAGACATTAATTTAAATATTAGTATGTTTTCAGCGTTATCTCCTACTATGCTTTCTTCTACTCCCTTAGTCCACTGGATCTTCTTTTACTTTACCAAATGCATCTTGGACTGTTTCGTCTTTGTTATTTCTCCTCTTCTAGAATACAGTTTTCCTCCCTCTTCCATATTCTTCAGAGGACAGCTGAAATCCCATTTCTGCCTTGAAATCCTGTCTGAAAAACTGAGCTCAACACAATCTCGACTGCCTTTTTTTTTTGTACTTGTGCCAGGAAATGCCATATGGATAGATGAAACCTATCTAGTGAGAATTTTACGCTCTTTCAAATACAGAGGTTGCATCTTCTATTTGAATACACAGGGTTCAGTTAAGAGTCTTGGACACAAATGGTACCTCATAAGTTTTCTTTTTTTTATTTCATTTTCTTATTGACACAATCCACTGAATAGATTTAAAACTTCAGGGCATATCAGATACCAACTGCCTTTCAAAGAAAGTTAATCCAGCCAAGTCTTTATACCCAATAGAACCAGTTCTGTTCTTGTTGAGACATGAGCTTGGCCAAAGAAATAGAATCCATGAACAACTGTGCTGTGTAATGGAAGAGATGGTGGATTTCTTGAGCAGAGATATAAGCATGTATGTTCCAGCAGAGGAGAACAGAGCCACCTCTGAGGGAACTGGCTCGAACCTTACACGGAACAGGAACTCTGCTCAAGGTGGTACCAAGCTAATCCAAACAAAGGAAGGATGAACACAGTGTGGGTTACCCAGCTCCAGGTGCCGTCTGGAGCGCTGCTGAGCTGGCTTATTGAAGCCTACATTGCCTTCTAAGAGTTAGAAAATGGAGATTCAATCTGATGTATGGAATGATTTCAATCTACTTTATTTTACTCTGGCAATTAACACACATCTATTCAAACCATACTAGGGATATTTCTCTAAGATATTGGGGGAGATGGTGAGCACAAGAAACTAAGCGTCTTATCCTTATGAAACTTACTGTCCAGTTTATCTGTGTATCCATACAAATATCAACTCCCTAAGCATTTCTTTTATTCGTAATACTGAATCATCTGACCAGTTGGACCACTAGGCTACACCTATTATGAGTAGATTACGCACCTTTTACTAGAAGGATTTCTAGAAGTCTCATTTTCGAATGAGTAATGACATGCATTTTGGTGGGTAATGACATACACTGTAACGTGGGTGGCCCATATTAAATGTTCTCTTTTGGTCTATAATCGACCTGATTGTAATAAAATATATGCTCTCATTACTCAGTACTTCAATGCATTATTTAACTGCTAGCAGTACATGTACTGGCCATGGGGGAATGTGTATGGCTCTGTATACATGAAAATATCTTCTGTGCAATACTTTGTCTTTGACATAGCGCTTTCTTTTATGTTCCATCTCATTTTATTAGAACTGCAATATGGGGTACATAATATTATTTCCATTGCACAGTTGAGAAAATACTCAGAAACTGTGAGCGCCCTGCTTTCCTGTGAGTCCCAAGGCCAATTCTCTTTCAGTTCCACAAGCTGCTTCTGGCTTGACGGAGTTAAATGGGTTGTCTGGAGCTCACCATTAGAGGCTGCTAGCAAGCAAAACTTTAGTTCATAAAGCTTGAACGCCATTTTATTAAATTAAAGAGTTCTCTCTTTAAATCCTTGGAATGATTGATTTAAAAACCATAAATCAGATCCATTACTCTATTTGGCAGAAAGGTTAAAAAAAAAACCAACTTAGGAAATGTGTGAACTTTGTCTGTAACTATCATACAGAAAGTCAATGGAAACCCCAAGACATCTTTAATTTTTTCGCTGTAGAAAAGGTCACCTGATTAAAATGAGCCTTTGATGATAACGTAGTTGTTTGTATGGAAGGCAGAAAAGTAGGTATTTGTAGAGTTCACAAAGAATGCTCTGGGAAGCGTTAACCATTCCAACATGCAGATATCCGCCACTCTGAGCCCTCCCGCACATGGGATTACTAAACTCATTTTCACGTTTGTAACCTAATTAGGTCTTCAGAGATCGTCTCCTGAGGCCAAAGACTAACAATATGCCAACTCCCGGTGCTGCTGCTTTTTTCACATTAAAAAAAATAAAAAAGAGCTCTCAGTCCTTTGGGAATGAGGGTTTCATTAAAGCAAGAAAATTCCAGGGAAAACCAATCAGGTTGTAAAGAATTTACATCCTTCCTTTTATAAATGATTCTCTCAGCTCTCTCTTTTTTAATCTTCCTAAAAGTTGGCTGGTTTTTTAATCTTCTTTAAACTGTCACTTCCCTTCCTTTCTCCCATTCTGCCCAAGTATAGTCATTTTGATATATTTGCAGCAGCCAAGAACCCATTGCTGAAGACGTATGTTCTAAATATTTTCATCGGATCCCATGTAGCTACATAATGTGTAGAGACATTTTTCAGTGGTGCCGGGTACTGTCTCAGGGATTCAAAAGTACCCCTTGAGGCACAAAATCCTCTGTGTTAAACCTAAAATAGTAATGTTCATTTCAATCATCTAGATTATAGCTGTAGAAATGTCCTACGGGTTAGATTTTTATCACCAACGACACTTCTATATCCATGCTTGCTTGAGGTTTAAGCCTTCTTAATGTGTTTTTCTTTAGCAAGCAACCAGTCTAACTCACCTGCTGTTTCTATGAAATAGAGCAAAAATGCAGCTTGATGAAACTTAATAGCTGATCCTTGTTTAGATATAATCTTCTCAATCAAGTTATTCCAGCGGGTGCACCTGGTTTGTGCTATAACTGTTTCTTTGGCATGGAAGGCAGCAGTGAATAATATGGCAGAATGGACGGATGGCTGCAGAAGCCATGGGCTGGGATGGGGTAGTTCCCAATGACTATGAAGTGCCATGTGATGGGGAGGAGAAATGTGTAAACCCCTTGCCACAACACCCCATCCTCAAATTGGTTCAAGGTGGCTGATTACCGAAAAGGCTCTCAGAAACAAAACAAAACAGAACTGGAGTCAAATAGATTTGAAAATGAAAGCGTGAAGTAGTTGTCAACAATTACCACCAGAATCAAATGCTGTGCAAATTATATATTTGTGTGTGTATTTCCTCCATCATGGCGCTGGTTCATTGTCATATGAAATATATCCTACCTAGCAAGAATCCTGTAGGACTAAGCCTTTTTAAATGACAGAATAATTCTTATGATCATCGTAGTGAACTATAACTCTAAACCCTTTCTTTTTCTTGTGCCTTCATATATTAAGTGCAATTTTATGAGACTTTTTTATCTTTAATATATCAATTATTTTACAGGCCCACTTAATAAAAAACTGGGTACTTTCTATAAGGCATGGCTGGAGGCTGATGAATTGATACCTTCATAAAATATAAATGAAGGGTCACCTGTGGTTCAGATGACATAAAATGGGGGACACACAAAGTTTATTCTATGAGAGTGGGCCTCAGGGCTACCTCTATATCATTCTGGTATTTCCCTTTGACTGTTTATTCTCACAGACACTTTAGGTATGAATAGCATCTACTGGTCAAAAGCAACTTGTTTATCAAAACACCCATGTAGTTGAGTTTCATGAAATGTGTACTGTTTTCTCATCAAAACCATGGTCTTGTCATGAAAACCTTCATAAATCATACTCCAAGAACAGCTCCTTAACTGCTTACTGTTTTCTTTTCAAATACCTGTAGTTAATCTTTCTGACAGTTCTGACAGTCGTATGCCTGCAGCTTTGAATTCCACATGTTGTAAGTAGCTTAAAACTTCAAGCCAAAGGAAAAAGAATATATATCCATGGTAGAGACCCTAGGTCTTCATATGCTATGTCGTCATAGGCAGGCAGAGCTCAAAGAGAAGTTCTACTAAGGGTTGTGAATTTCTGCTTTATCCACGGGAAGATATAGCACTAATAATTTTCATTATTGATGATCATAGCAGGATCTGCTGTATTTTTAGGGTCAGATTTTTTACATGCATTTATTATGACACTTAAAATAGTTATAGAAGGTGAATATTATTATTGAAGGAGTAAGAGACGACGGACCTGATATCCAAGATGTTGTAACACCCTCACGGTATAGCCAGGGAGTGGAAGAGCCAAGAGCAGACCTAGTTGTTATTGAAAGTCTATCTTATTTCCATTTTGCCATGCTGACCTTCATTCAATTCATCCCATCTAACTTAGAAGGAAGTATTACCCTATTTTGCTCTCGTCATTAAAAGGAGTCAGTCAAAATTGCAGTGCCAATTAAGAACTTTCCGGAAAGGTTCTGCCACAGGTCACGGTTGATAAGGGGCTTCCTCACAAAGTTAGCTGCCGCCTGTGTCTGTAGGCTGTGTTCTGACTTTTTCTCCAAGAATATCATTAAAGGTGATCTGAACTCTGTGGCAGGTGAAATTGTCTTCTTCAAACCCAGGGCTTGGGATGAGCTCATAAGCTTTTCTTTCTGTCCTCATTCACCGGTGACTAGATAAATACACAAAAGGAGGAGAGAGAGAGAGAGTCTGAGTCCCCACTTCTAGCCACAATGGGCAGGCCCTTGAAGGACACCATGGATTAGAGGTCACTGCCCAAGTCCTATCTAGCCTGGGCCATGTTAGAAGAAGTTACATTTGAACTTTACTTACATTTAGGATATAAGATGTTAGAGTTTGAAGGGAAATACAGCACTCTTATATTCTTTGCTTGACTGGGAGACCTTCCTCCCCATGAAACATCTAAGCTTTCCAAGAAGGATTGCAAAACAGGGCTATCATGGGGAGTTGTGAAGGAGCTTACATGTAGGGCACATGGGATGTTAGAACTATAAGAGACCCCATGGATTTATCACTTGCTCATCTGATGAGGGAACTGAGTCCCAGAAAAATTGACTAAATGTTGGGTTAAAGTCCTTGACTAGCCTTCTAGGCCCTTTTGATTCTGGACCAATCTTGATCCTACTCTCCCTCTAACTCTGCTTCATACTCACTGTATTTCCTGAACACACCTCACATGTTTCTGGCTGTTCATAACCTTCCCTCCACACTCAGGGACTTGCTGGCCCCAGTTCACCCAGTTCTTAAACACTCTACTTTTGAGATTCCATCTTTTCCTTTATCTGTCCCTGTGATATTGTGATTTATAATAAATATAGATTTGGTCTTCATCCATGACTCGTGGCTCCTGTCTCCTAAACCTTTGGCATGTCCTGAGCAGCGACAGCAAAGGAAGCATCTTTGATTATGGTATTTAATCTCCTGCCTCAGTTCCTGAAATAATTTCAGAGCCATAAGGGTGAAATGGGTATCTTGTGATAACAAGCTGATGTTTGGAAATCTGCTAAGGAAGAGTGAGGCTAGTTGCCAGGGGAAGCAATCACAAAAAGAGGGTTAGTAACTTTCAGTCCCAACCTGATTCCAAGGGAGAAGAGGGGGCTGGAGTTTGAATCAATCACCAGTGGCCAATGATTTAATCCATCATTCAATGTAATGAAATTTCCATAAAAACCCAAAAGTGTAGGGTTCAGAGAGCTTCCATGTTGACAAACCAGAATACTTCTCTGTGCCATCGAGCTGGGCCCCAGACTCCACAGGAGCAGAAGGTCCTTTGTGAGAGACCTTGCCCCAGGTATCTCTTCATCTGGCTGTTGATTTGTATCCTTTAATATCCTGCATGACACCCCTGTAATCTAGGGAGCAAATTAGTTTTCTGAGTTCTGTGAGCTGCTTTAAGAAATTAAAGATACCACCTCACGCCAGTCAGAGTGGCTAAATTGAGCAAATCAGAGAACTCTAGATGCTGGCGAGGATGTAGAGAAACGGGCACCCTCCTCCACTGTTGGTGGGAATGTCAACTGGTAGAGCCCCTCTGAAAAACAGTGTGGAGGTTCCTCAGGAAACTAACAATAGAACTCCCCTATGACCCAGGAATAGCACTGCTAGGAATTTACCCAAGGGATACAGAAATGTTGATGCATAGGAGCACATGTACCCCAATGTTCATAGCAGCACTCTCCACAATAGCTACAACATGGAAAGAGCCTATGTGTCCATCAATGGACGAATGGATCAAGAAGATGTGGTTTATCTATACCATAGAATACTACATGGCAATGAGAAAGAATGAAATCTGGCCATGTGTAGCAACATGGATGGATCTTGAGGGTGTTATCCCGAGTGAAATAAGTCAGGCAGAGAAGGACAAATATCATATGTTTGCACGTATAGGAGGATTAGGAGGAACTTAACTGAGGAACAAGGGGGAGAAGAAGGAGGGAAATGGTGGGGGAAAGGGAGAGAGGCAAACCATGAGAGACTCTTGAATGCTGAGAAACAAACTGAGGACTGATGGATGTGGGGGGGGAGGGGGGAATGGGCATGGAGGAGGGCACTTGTGGGGATGAGCACTGGGTGTTATGTGGAAACTAATTTGACAAACTATTTGTAGAAAAATGAAAAATAAAAATAAAAAAAAAGAAAAGAAAATAAATTAATCAAATCCCGGGAGAGGATTGTGAGAACCTCAGATTTATAGCCAGGGGGTCAGAAGCACAATGACATCCTGGACTTACAAGTGGCATCTAGAGTGAAGGACAGTCTCATGGGACTGAACCCTTACTCTGTAAAATCTGGAACCCCCTCTGGGTAGAACTGAGTAGGATGGTAGGACACATAGTAGGTATCTGAGAATTGTCTGCTGTGTGGGGGAAACCCCCTTCAGGTTGGAATTGGGGTCAGAACTGTAAGTCTCCTTATCATGTTTTCATTTTCTTTATAGCATTTGGTCCTCTTCTCACTTTATGCAGATTTTTCAACCTCTGTGCATCTTTTCCAGGGCCACTGTTTGTTTTAATGCCATACCCCTAGCAACTGTGTTATCTAGTGAGTAACCATGAAAGAATAGTGAACAAGTAAATGCCTGTATTTTACATTTTGCTCTGTTTTGCTCATTTTGTTGTGCTTGAAGGAAACATCGAGAACTATATTTATCCTTTGGGGATCACCTCCTCCAGAAGTCTTCCTTAACTCCCACCTATCTTGATTTGACTGAGTATCTCTGGCTCTATGTTTCCACCTCACCCCTTTTCTTAGCACTTAGAAAAATCTATTGGGTTACCCCTAGCCTACATGTTGATTTGGGTCTCCCTGAGAGTAATCCCTGAGACAAAGGTGTTCCCAGGGGTCAGGAATGAGGGCTCTGAGGAGAGCAGAAAAGGGAAGAAGGAAAAGCCAATATAAAAATGTGATTCGAAGGTTGCTTTTATGGACAGTGGGGCCTGAGTACTCAGTGACCTCTTGAGATGCCTACAGAATGTCTCTCAGAATTGTGTATTTGTCCACTAGCTTCTGTCTTCTAGCTATTGAGGGGTGTCCTCCTGGTTGGTAACTGTCACACTTTTCAACATCCCCCAAATGAAGAAGTGCCAGCTCCTGACGGCACCCAGTTTCAGGACAGGGCACAGGCTTGAGGGGGGAGCCTGTCAGTGCACAGTGAATCAGGAATTGGAGCCCACCTTGAACTTTCCACCAGACCTGGCTGAATCAAAGATGAGGCCATGAGCACGTAAACAGGGTCCCCACAGATGTTTGATCTACCATGATGTATTCATCTTCTTGTCTAGAACCTAGACAAGCAGTGGAACTTCAATTAATAGCTATGGAGTTGACTTAACTAAAAGCGTGAAATCAATCTCTAGACACAGGCCTTGGTTTAATCCTAGTTCTGATCCCAAACTTTGAAAACATTGTATCCATTTCTAGGCCTTTGTTCTGTTCCCTGAAAAATGGGGTAATAGTAGTAATTACTTTGCTTGAAAAAACCAGTGTAGCATTCACAGTGGACATGGATGGCAAATAGTATGAGGTAAATAAATGTTAACTACATTAAAGACAGTAGTAAACATGGTGGCTCATTCTACTTGCCAAGCACTGTGACTGCCATGGTTAGCCGTGTGGTCATGGGTCTGGTCCCAGCTCCGCAAGTCCTAGTTCATTGCTTTTTCTACCGCTCCATGTCTCCTCTGACACAGCTGGCCATTTACTTGAGTGTGAAAGTGAGCTCATCTCTTCCCAGATTCTTATGCATAGAAAGGATTTCCATAAAGAGAAGGCCAGCACATTTCTGTTGGAGGTAGTGGACTGACCACATGCTTATCTCCTCTTCTTGCTCAGAGCCCCTTGAAATTATATTGGTCTTTGAAACCAATAGTAAAGATGAGCCGAAGTTCGTCAGTAGATAAGAGGTTGCAACACACTTAAAATTATAGGTCAAATGGATGTGAGTTTCTAACCATTTCTTAATGTATGTTTCAAGAGAAAATGTTGGTGCACGGTAAGCACGTATTTTTCTACAATTAATGACCGAGCCACTGAAAAGAGCAATCTTGATCTATTATTTAAATACATGTAGGTAAGCACCAGGAAATAAAGATAAAGCAGAAACCTAAAAATGGTTCTCTCTGGGGAGTAGTCCACAGAATAAGGAAAAGCAGTGGCAATGGATTATTGATTTTCATTAGGTTAAGCCTTATTTTATTTTTCAAACAATATTTATATGTTACTTTGAACAAAAGCACAACAATAATTCCAAAGAAATTTCAAAAAGTTTGAGTGGTGACACATCTGTGAGTTCCCTCCATTTTTTACTGAGGGAACTTGTTATATATACTGACCTCGGCTGCAAGTCCTGAGACTCGTAGATAATGCTTATCTGATAGATCTCAATATGTCTGGTGACCATCAATGTAGGAGCAGAGAGGAGATTACCTGTGAATAAAACTGCAGAAGATCAAAGAGCTATGTATAGATCTGGTTGGTATGTTTTGGGAAATAGACTGTGTTGAAGCAGTTGTGAATAATTACATCTGGGTGGGGAAGATCGTTCACGTGGGTTGTGGCTGCACATTTAATAAATATTTGTGGAACTAAGAAATCAATGAACCAAACCAACGTTTATAAATATTTTTCTTTTGTTGTCAGAAAAATCTCATTTTATGTATGTCAAAAAATTTTCTAGAAGTGCCTATATGTCTTTTTGATCAAACTGGATCAACGGACCGACTGGCATAAGGAGAGTTTCATTTTCTCAAATCAGTGTAGAGAATTACTATATCTACCTCATATTTGAGGGCTAACTGAAGTTTATTGACTAGTAAAACCCTATTCTTTGACTAGGTGGTAAGAGCTGGAAAAAGAGGATATAACAGGCTACCTATCATGTGTCCAAACTGTGGTCGGGGGCAGAATGATGGGGAGGCCAGTGAGGCCACAGAGTACTCGTGAAGAGCAGTAGAGAGCCCTGCTGTGTCCCCAGATCAGAAACCCAACCTGGCCATTCCCTACCCAGAATTTGCAAATCCACACTTCCTACTCCACTTGTCTGATCATCTGGAAGGCTCTGCTCCTGTGGGTGGGGGAGGATCAAAACATGCATATTCACAAATTTCCGTTTTTATTGAATCTTCCCTGATTTGTATCTCTCAGAACCCTATTATTATCATCATTCGCTTACAAAATGCAAATACAGTCCATCTTCCCCCCAACAAACATTTTGGGATAAACACCACCAAACTGCCAGGAGGCTTTATTCCCAGAGCACCCCTTGCATGAAGAATCCGTCTCCGTTTGTTCAGGGCTCCCTCAGTTCCTGACCTATTATCTGCCTTCACCAGAAGCAGGAACCTGACCAGACTCATGGGTTCAACAACTGGAATAGCTTTTCTTCATTGTGACATATCTGTCTCAGCTCATGAAATGCCTTCTGACAGAAGCTGGCAGTCAAAAATAAAAATCCTCTTCAACCTTTCATTCATTGTTGTACAGATGCAGTAGCGGCATTTTGCATGTTAATATCTGACACTGGGTTTTAATTTGTTCTAAAATGCCAGTTTATTTGCATCGTCTCTCTGTGATCTCCCACCTGTGCAGCAATGTGGGGGGAGGCCTAACCATTTATTTACCTACTAGAACTTGACTCACTAGCAAAACCTGATCTGAGGACAGCTCATTTTTTTCTCCTAAACATTCTTTACTTAGGCTTTGAGTTTGGTTTTTAATCCTCCATTTATTGTGAAGCCTTAAAATGCTCACCCTCATGGACTAGGCTGAGTGGCTTGCTGTCACCCACATTGCCAGGTCCACCCTATGTCAGTGCCCAAACCACTCCACTATCTGTGGGAAGTTAGTTGCTTGAATAGTGAGAAGAGAGGACAGAGCCCTAGGTGTGGAGCTTATCATAGTCAGGAAAGAGGAGAAAGGCAAATGGAGGTCATAAGTGCAGAGGCTCCAAAACAAGTATATTTCAACAGTCTTCATGAGGATGAACCTCTTCTACTAAAAACAACAACAACAACAACACACACACACACACAAAATCTCCAAAACTGTTCATTAGTTCTTATTATCAAAGAACTCATAATCTAGGAAGGAAAATAGAGTCCTATTTCATCTTCTCCATTACACAATAAACATTTGAAGAGTTGGGCTTTATCTAATTCCATCCCCCCCCCCAAATTAATGGAGCCTAGAATTCAGAATCTGGCATAGGAACATGCTGATTCCAATATTCCAATTAAATTGAAATCAAGTACAATAGTCTCTTCTTTAAGACCTATGTACCTGCAATATACAGCCTAATTATTTATTGTATTTGTTGCTTATTACCTATCTCTTCCCAATAAAGAAGATAAGCTCCATGACAACAGGTATTTTTATCCGACTTATTTTTTAAGAGAGAGAGAGACAGAGTGCAAGCAGGGGAGGGGCAGAGAGAGAGAGGGAGACACAGAATCTGAAATAGGTTCCAGGCTCTGAGCTGTCAGCACAGAGCCAGATGTGGGGCTCAAACCCACGAATTGAGAGATCATGGCCTGAGCTGAAGTCAGGTGCCTAACTGACTGAGCCACTCATGTGCCCATTATCTGACATTTTGATAATTGATGGATCTCCAATGTCTAGAGCAGTGCCTGACATGTAGCAGATACTCATAAATATTTGTTGAATGAATACATAAATGAAAACCTCTGCCCCCTTTGTAAGTCTGGGTCATCAGTGAAATCTTCCTGGAAGGTGGCTTCTAGTCATTGAAATTTCACAGACCAAATACACTGAAAGAAAAAAAAGTGTGGAGTTGTGAGAATTAGTGCTGCATTTTGGAATGATTCAATGTGGAGTTGTGAAAAATGACAATGAATACCCTTGTGTTCTACCAAAAAATTTTTTAAATAAAAGAAGGCACTTAAAAGTGCAAAAATAAGAAAGAAGGAAAGAATCTAAAATGATCATTAGCCTTCTCAAAAAAGACTGATGCTAACCTAAGTCACAGACCAGTACCCATCCACTGGCGAACTTCTGAGAGTTCTGAGCTTAGAGAATGATAGCTGTAAGCTACTCTGAGTTGACCCCAGGTTCTGCAAAGATGGGCCAGACCTAAAGACATGCTGGACTCCAGACTAGACAAGGTCAGTGACTAGAGCAGAGCCTTACGGGGAATTTGAAAGATCTTCTGGTCCAGGAACTGCAGGCAAGTGAAATTCTAAATCATGCAGTTTTGTTGAGTGGCTTCCAGTTGATTTGGCCCCTCTTGAGTACCCTGATGTTTTCAGCCTTACAGGAAGCACTCAGCCATCTGGCCTGGTGAAAACTTCCCATCTCCATCCCGTTTCCCCACAGAAGCCTGGCAAGGGAAGAGCAAAAATCAGAAAACAGCTCCTGATTGTCTTTTTCTCACTGTTGACTTCTTTTCAACAACTTCAACTTGTGTACATAATAATGGATATAATCCAGTGATAATTTATGAGCCAAAGGAGGAGGATTTGCATCAGCATCTGTAAATTGTCCATCCATCCATCCATCCATCCATCCATCCATCCATCCATCTATGTATATGCTAAAATTTCAGGATGGGCCAGGGACCCTCTCCAAACTTGAGGGTTCCTAGCTTCTGCAGCCTTCCTCCACCTCCTGGCAGTATGCATAGTCCTCAACTCTCTACTTGTAAAGATTGTTCTGTTCATGAGAGCATCCAGACCTGAGCTTGTTCAGAAATCATGGCTCCTGCCTTGTTCTTGAGTTCATTTCCTTCCCTGCCAGCTTCATCTCCATCATGTGCTTCAAGAAATAGGTAACAAACACCAGACCAGTTTGAAGAATTGAGTTTCTCTTCTGGTATAATTTGACTTTCCCCAGTAATTTTTTTCCCCAGAGAGTGAGAGAGAGAGTGGGGGATGGGCAGAGAGAGAGAGACATTGAGAGAGAGAGAGAGAGACAGAGAGACAGAGAGAGAGAGAGAAACCCAAGCAGGCTCCACACTGGCAGCATGGAGCCCAATGTGGGGCTTGAACTCAAGAACCGTGAGATTGTGACCTGAGCCAAGACCAAGAGTCAGATGCTTAACTGACTGAGCTATTCAGGCACCCCTGTCCCCAGTTCTTTAAGTTCCTCTGGGGAATGTCCATACCATGCACATGAAGCCTCTTCTGATCTTGTGCCTGGTTGGTGGCTATGAAGGCAGAGATAAGATGGCCTTTCAAGTTGATGATGATAATGATGATGATTTTGCATTTTATCTATAAAAGTGTTCAAATCATGTCTCGGCGTAAGGCACTTTTTAGGGCTGACTTCTTTTTCTGGATTCTCCTCCATAAGTACGGAGCAGACAGTGACAGAACAGTGAGAAGCTAGCCTGAAGAAACTTTTTTAGCTTGGGCAAGAAATACTGTAAGTGGTAGGTTGTTAAACTTTCTAGAATAAGAATGTAATTTTTAGAGGTTGTGTTTCTTGGGCCTGTAGATTTCTCTGTAGTGAACTGACAAAAGAAAAAAAAAACAGTGTCCTTTGTGTAATCCATCTTTTTATTTCCCCTCCCAAGTAGGAAGTATTTTGAAAAAAAGATTTTTGGTGAGTGCTTTCAAAATGGTGATTTTTTTTTTTTTGTCTATATAAAGAATATAAAGAACAAAGAGGCAAGTTTATCGGTAGACACATGTAGAAAGAACCTTTAGCTTTTCCTGGAAGATTTCTGTTGTCAATACAGAACATAACCACATCCAATCTCAGACTGGATATATAACTGCTTGTTATAAAGAATTATTTCCTGTAACTAGATAACCAAGCATTTTCTTTACTAAGTAGGTGAGTCATAAGGCATGGAAATAGCTTCATTGAAATGTATGTGTCAGTTAGAATTCAGGCACGGACAAGGTTATTTTATGGATTTTTATTTCTATTTAAATCTTATTATTATGATTTTTTAAAAAAATAAGTCTAAGAAGTGGCTTGACATATATAAGACAGTTGCTTTAAAATATACGTATAATAATTACTTTTCATCTGGCTCCACTGTTGATAGCCATATGGCAGATGGCAAGTGTAAGTTCACTTATTCATTGTCTAACCACCAAATGGAGCAAAAAGGAGTCAAGGCCACAGCGTATTTGCCAGCCTGATCTTACACGAAATGTAAAATCATTCAGACACTCTTATGGATTAATGCAGCTTATTGCTGCCTGCTGTTTGAGATTTCTTTGAGGAAAGTGATAGAAAGCGGACATTATCAGCATCTTATAATGAAGGCACACCCAACCAGTTAACTCTCTTTCTGCCTCTAACTTTATTTTTCCTCCTCTTGTGCACTATCCAAACACTGTGTAAACCATCACTGAGTTCTAAAAACAAAACGTCTAAGCATATTTTTTTTTGCTTTCCCACAATTATTTAATTGCCCTTCTAATTAATTCCACAGCCTGAAATAAATTATTGACTTACCAGACTCGCCTATTTTCTGTGACAGCTTCAGCAGTAAACAGGCCATTAACAATTCATAATGAGCGGGACATGTTTGTTTTCTCCATGTGCTAATTCGGTACCCCATTAGAGACTTCCTTTGACTCTTCTCTTTCCTGTCGACGCTTTTTGGAAAAGGGTGACAGACTGCTATATGTTTGAATAAAGAGACGTTTAAAGGGGAAAATAAAACTGTGTTTTGTTAAATCCAACTACAAATGCAAAGATGATGCGTGAAACTTCTGTCCTTTTCTTGCTCACTGATTTTTATTTATTTATTTATTCTACTTTGTAGAGTAACAGTCGTGTTCTACACATGACCAAATGTTCTTGACCTGGGCTACTCATCAGTACTCAGTGAGTGCTTCTAGACAAGGTGCAAACTGGTCTTCTATGAGAGAAGGCTAATCTACACCTTAAAAATAGATCAGAATATTCCTCATAAAATATGTCTCAAAAGATGAATAGGAATAGAGGACAATGTCTATATGGGAGAAAATTAGGGGCAAAGAGAAATTCAAGAAAAGCCCTGATAGGATGTTAGGTGGTATGGAGTCAAAATCTGAACGGACACTATTTAATTTGGAACATAGTGATAGGAGACATTATTTTGTGAGGGAATCAAAACACCTTGTTGGAGACGATCAAGAGGACCGGATGGCTGATTATCCTGCTAGGTGTTGACCTGAGCAGTAGATCTGGGCAGTCGGAGGCTCCAGCCCCTCTCCACATCCTTGGAACGTACGTTCTGCCTACTATTCCCATACTAGCAGTTGTTTCAGCAATGTAGGCTTGAGAAAAGAAGGTGTTGTTGAGACCATCTGGACTGAATACATTACTGAATCCAGTTAAGTCCTCTATATAAATTTTAAGATTCCAGTGGGCGGGTGTGGAGATCTATTCATCTTGTGGATGCCCAAGGCAAGCTTTGTATATAAGTTCCCTCCCTTATTAAAACGATCACCTACCGACCTGGAGGGATCTGCTACTTCTTTTGATCTCTCCTTGCCCTACATGTAGGAGGTCAGTTTCAGATTTCACCCTAGAAACTCTTGAGGTCACTAGTAAGTGGTTGTTAATTTTTTTTTTCCATGCCCCTTCTAATGTTGTGGGTTTTTAAAAAAATTTTTTTTAATGTTTTTTATTTATTTCCAGGAGAGAGAGAGAGAGACAGCGTGAGCAGGGGAGGCTCAGAGAGAGAGGGAGTCACAGACTGAAATAGGCTCCAGGCTCTGAGCTGGCAGTCAGCACAGAGCCCGACGTGGGGCTCGAACCCACGAACCGCGAGATCATGACCTAAGTGAAAGTTGGTCGCTTAACCGACTAAGCCACTCAGGCGCCCCTAAAATTTTTTTTTTTTAAATTTACATCCAACTTAGCATGTAATACAACAATGATTTCAAGAGTAGATTCCTTAATGCCTTTTACCCATTTAGCCCATCCCCCTCCCACAACCCCTCCAGTAACCCTCTGTTTGTTCTCCATATTTAAGAGTCTCTTATGTTTTGTCCCCCTCCCTGTTTTTGTATTATTTTAGTTTCTCTTCCCTTATGTTCATCTGTTTTGTATATTAAAGTCCTCATATGAGTGAAATCATATATTTGTCTATCTCTGACTAATTTCACTTAGCATAATACCCTCTAGTTCCATTCACATAGTTGCGAATGGTAAGAAATCATTGTTTTTGATGGCTGAGTAATACTCCAGTGTGTGTGTGTGTGTGTGTGTGTGTGTGTGTGTGTGTGTACACATATACACACACATACCACTTCTTCTTTATACATTCATGCATCGATGGATATTTGGGCTCTTTCCATACTTTGGCTATTGTTGATAGTGCTGCTATAAACATTAGGGTACATGTGTCCCTTTGAACAGCACACCTGTATCCCTTGGATGAATACCTAGTAGTGCAATTGCTGGGTCATAGAGTAGTTCTATTTTTAATTTTTTGAGGAACCGCCATTCTGTTTTCCAGAGTGGCTGCACCAGTTTGCGTTCCCACCAGCAGTGCAAAAGAGATTCTCTCTCTGTATCCTTGCCAACATCTGCTGTTGCCTGACTTATTGATTTTAGTCATTCTGATGGGTGTGAGGTGGTATCTCATTATGGTATTGATTTGTATTTCCCTGATGATGAGTGATGTTGAGCATTCATTTCCCTGATCATTTCATGTGTCTGTTGGCCATCTGCATGTTTTCTTTGGAGAAGTGTCTGTTCATCTCTTTAGCCTGTTACTTCACTGGATTACTTGTTTTTTGGTTGTTGAGTCTGATAAGTTCTTTATAGATTTTGGATACCAACTCTTTATCTAATATGTTGTCTGCAAATATCTTCTCCCATTCCATTGGTTGCCTTTTAGTTTTGCTGATTATTTCCTTTGCTGTGCAGAAGCTTTTTATTTTGATGAGGTTCCAATAGTTCATTTTTGCTTTTGTTTCCCTTGCCTCTGGAGATGTGTTGAGTAAGAAGTTGCTGTGGCAAGTGGTTGTTAAATTTAGAACTGAGCATTGCAGACAGGGAAGCATCTTGGACAAATGTGGGAGACTAATCATCAGACATAGATATTGTCTCAGGTGGGAGTCATTACCTGTGTTGGCTCAGAAGAGGAAAAGGAAAGGCAAAAATGAAGATAAAAAGGATGACATTGTCTAAATTCTAATGTGAGGAACTTTGGTGGAATCAAGAGTAGAAACAAAGGACATTGACTAGAGAGGGTTCTTTGGAATTGGACTTAGGTTCCCACTTAGCTCTGGGTCTTTATCTGTAAAACTAGGGTAATAATGTATACCTCACCAAATGAGAAAATGTAACTTAATGCAGAGAGGTTGGTATATAGTAATGATTTAATAAATTGGAATAAATTATTTAGTAGGCAAATGTATTGCTATTTATATTACATATTAGGTTTATTTTTATTTATATTATCATTTATTTATAAGTATGTAATTTGGTGAGAGACATTGTATTTAAAGAATCTTAAAACTTTGGTGACTGAACCTTTGCTTTAACTTCTTGGGTAAGAGGGGCACCTGGGTGGCTCAATCAGTTAAGCATCCAACTCTTGGTTTCAGCTCAAGTCATAATCTTGCAGTTCATGGGATTGAGCCCCATGTAGGGCTCTGTTCTTACAGCATGGATCCTGCTTGGGGTTTTCTTGCTCCCTCGCTGCCCCTCTCCCTCTCACTCTCTTTCCTTCATTCAAAATAAGTAAGTTAACTTAAAAGAAAGTATTTAAGAAATGCTTCTTAGGTGCCTGGGTGGCTCAGTTGATTAAGTGTCCAACTTTGGCTCAGGTCAGGATTTCATGACTCACTCATTCAAGCCCCACTTTGGGCTCTGTGCTGACAGCTCAGAGCCTGGAGCCTGCTTCACATTCAGTGTCTCCCTCTCTCTCTGCCCCTCCCCCACTCACACTCTGTCTCTCTTTCTCAAAAATAAATAAAGCATTAAAAAAATTGAAAAAGAAACCACCCCTTCTTGGGTAAGACAGAGAATGATGGCTTAAACTTTAAACAAAAGTTTGTAGGGAATGTCAAGCAGTTGAATAGCAGAATGACAGAGTACACTGCATTCCCTTCAAGTTTCTTTTTAATTTGCTCTTTTTGAGCACAGAAAAAAGATGTTTGTTTAGTTGAACCAGGACATGAAATCTAGGAAACATGTGCCTTTTTAATGAGAAGTTTATGTGGGTAGCCCCAGCATTAGATGGATTGTTTTAGGGTCTCCAAGTCTTCGTTCCTTGTTGCATCCACACCCTTTGCTGTGTGCCTTTGTAGTGACTTCTATCAAGAGCAAGGAGCTTTTTCTTACCTCTTGAGTCTGTGTTTGGTCCTGTTGACTTGCTTTGACCAATAGGATGTTTACAGTTGCAGCACAAACAGAGGCTTGAAAAAGGTCTTGCTGTTTCCCCTTCTGCTTTTACTCCCCTGCCTTAGCCCGGAGGACATATTAGTTCAGCTTGTTGGAAGCTGAGTCACAAGGAACTAATCCATATCACCCCCAACATCTTGACAAAGGTCATCCTAGGCTAGCTGACTCTCAGCAAACTTGCAAACATGTGGAGCTCCGTGGAGCCCAGCCTAACTCACTGGGCACAGAGATTTGATGTAACTCTTGATCATGTTAAGTCTGTAGGTTTTTGGAGAAGTTTGTGCAATAGAGAAGCGATACATTTCCACAAGAACAAAAAGTATGAAATGGATGAGTACAGACCTAAAGGAAAAAAATATATAAAGGTAAGTATTTTTTCCTTGTGAGACTAATGATCTTGAACTAATTAAAAATAAACACTAAAGCTCATGGCTAGTTTCTGGTTTATACCTCATTCCCCAAGCTTTATTCTTCCCTCCTCCCTATGATCCCACCACCTATCCCTAATCAGAATCAACTTAACTAGAAAAGCTTCAGCAAATAACTATAAGACATATGATGATATGTCAGGAAAGAAAGAATGGAGAAAAGTAATCATATGCCATTTAAGTTGGGGAACAGCACTCAAAATCATGGAAATGGCAATGGTGTTAGAGTTCTATATCTTCATATTTAGATCCCATTTCTTGCATTATTAGATGTGCAGTGTTAGAAAAAATTTACTTTTGTTCTCATGCAATATTGTGTGTGTGTGTGTGTGTGTGTGTGTGTGTGTGTATTCTTCAAATATATAGAAGAGAAAGGAAAAGAAAGGCAAGAAAAAGAAAACTATAGGAAGAATAATAGGAATGGAATAGTGGAAATTCCATATATGATGACTGCTTTTGTTCCATGGCCACCCTGCATTGACTGCTCTTGCACACTTCTTGTCTTAACCTTGATAGTAGATCTTTTCTTCTTTATAAGATCCCTTTATGAGGAAGAACTCAGTGTCTTTTATGTCCCCAGCCCTAGGATTTAGCACAAAACACAGTCAAATAATCTTAATGTGTACTAAGTGAAGAAACAAATGAATAAACAAATCTCAATTATAAGCAGTAACAGAGGTGTTTGCCACTGATGTGTTGGCAGCTGGTTTCCATTGCTGTTTTGAAAAGGAACATCTGAAAAAGGCTTTCTTATTTAGAATTCAATGGTCTTAGTCCTCACATTTCTTGTCTATTGCACAGGCCTGGGGCAGAGGTTGATGGAAGACATGTTGGTAATATGGAGAACCCGGAGGTAAAAATGAGGGGGCAAGAAGCAGCCTGGGTCTGTTTCTACCCATGTCTTATGCCCACTCCGAGGTGAAGACTCTCAATGAGAGACTTAACTGGCAAGATAATGATTAAGTATTTAACTCCATGGGATGTCTCCCTATATATCAATTGGAAACAGGAGCTCTGAGAAGATGAAAAGTTTTAATTGTAAGGGCTCATGTTATTAGCGCAGTCAAGTGGAGGAGCAGTGAGGGGCTGCATAAAATAAGTGGAATATCATGTAAATTGATCTGAAAATTACTGGTAGTTACAATATCTCCAATGAAATGATTCATGCTAATTCAAGGAAACGTTTCTATCCTCCATTAACAGCCTTAATGCTCTGAGTGCAGGGAAGTTATAGAAGCTAAAGAAGGAGGCTCTGCTCATCACCTACTCCCGGGAAGGGCAATCCTGTCGCATGGCTCTCTGAAAGCTTTACTTTGCCGCAGGGAAATGAATTCTGCAGAGCCGAAGCTAGGTCTTCTGTCTTTGCCCCCCTCTCATTGGCGTCTAGTGTAGCATTTGTGTCTGGAATGTAGCGTTCGTGTCCTAGAGATAAATGCATGGCTTTACATCCATTTATTTTCTTAAATGAAGTCGGTAGCTCGTTGGAAGGCTATATTTATTGGCTGATAAATCTTAACTACTCTGTTTTTGTTTTAATGAGTTTGGGTGTGAGCGTGTGCTTGCTTGTGTGCATGTATGTGTGTGTGTGGGTCTGCATATAGTGATAATGCAACAAATAATTTATTTTTCGCTCCTCTGCAGTAGTGATTACTCACTCAGCACATTCTGTTCCTTCTGAAGCTGGTTCGGTATAGGCCACTGGTTTAAGAGAAAACTGCAGAACCCAGTAGTGTAACTGTCATTTTGTTTGTTTACTTATTTTTGAGAGAAAGAACGCATGAGCAGGGGAGGTGCAGAGAGAGAGGGGGACAGAGGATCGAAAGCAGGTTCCACGCTGACAGCGGAGAACCTGATGTGGGACTCAAACACACAAACCCTGAGATCATGACCTGAGGTGAAGTCATGAGCTTAACCCACTGAGCCACCCAGGAGTCCCGTCTGTCATTTCTTCTTCTTCTTTTTTTTTTTTTTAAATCTGCTTCATGTTTACAAAACACTGAATGACTGTGTTTCCCCTGCTTCATTACTCATCTTGAACAAATCACCTCTTGCTGGAACTTAACCTTGCCAACTGTATATGGGGAATCACATTTACAGATGCATAGGATTGGGTAAGCAACTATATGAAAACATCAAGCAGAATCTTCTACCTTATTTTTATTCTTATCACTGTATTTGATTTATTCAAGGAATTTTTCAATAATCACAGTCTTAAACCATTTCTTAAAACTTTCAGTAATTTGCATCGTGGTTGGGCCAGGAGATCGCAAAATTGAATATTCATACAAGTGCAAATCATTCCATTTCTGCTTCTCTCTAGACCTGGTGCGAATGAATTTTAGCTTAAATTTTCATCAGCACAGATACTAGGTAGCTGCCCTTGCTCATTTGCAGAAAAGCCACCTACTATACTGCGTTCCAATGTATAGTCTAAAGCATTTTATTTATTTATTTATTTATTTATTTTACAAATAGTTTATTGTCAAATTAGTTTCCACATAACACTCAGTGCTCATCCCCACAAGTGCCCTCCTCCATGCCCATCCCTCCTCCCCCCCACATCCATCAGTCCTCAGTTTTTGTCAGCATTCAAGAGTCTCTCATGGTTTGCCTCTCTCCCTTTCCCCCACCATTTCCGCCCTTCTTCTCCTCCTTGTTCCTCCATCAAGTTCCTCCTAATCCTCCCAGACGTGCAAACATATGATATTTGTTCTTCTCTGCCTGATAGTCTAAAGCATTTTTAACACCTAATACAAACTATTTCCTAGTGTTCTCCTAAAGATCCCCATTTCTGATTTACAGCAATTTACCTAGAAGATCATATAGTAAGTTAATGTGCACTTATTACATTCCTGTTCTGAACTCAGTACTGGGTTTGGTGCTTGAGACACAGCTAAAGAAACATGGGAGAATTTCTGCTGACCAAGATCTCAAAATTCACGTAGGCTAGTTTTGCTATCCCAACCAGACTGCATTGTATTATATCTATATCAATTGATCTCTTAGAAGAAAAGAGTAATGTTCATTGGAGTAGTTGGAGAAAACTCGGTGAAAGTGATAGGCTAAGTGGGTAAGGGATAATGGGGAGAAACATCCAGAGGATTCATGTAGGTACACATAAGATTGATCAGGCTGTGTGTGCCCAACTTTGGGGACTGTCATTCACATAGATGGCAAAGCAAAGAGTGCTCCTTAGAGCTGTGCAGTGTACAACCTGACCAACTCTACGTTGGGGCTCTGATAAAGAGCATAACTTGATGGGAGTGGGAGGCAGTTAGGGCAATGGTAATGAGTCTGAGCCCCAGGCTCATATGAATCACATGTATGTCACTTAGAAGCTAGGGGACCTTGTAAAAATTATCTTCTCTAAATCTCCATTTTTCACCAGCAAAATCAGATTTATAAAATTCATCACTCACATAATTGATGTGAGATTTGATAAAGATTAGGGTATTATGCTATGGGTCACAGTAGTAAAGTTTAGTTTTTAGTTGTTAACTTTTTTGTTACCATCATTAGAAGCTTGGGAGGGCCTCTACAGGCTTAGTTATTCAGTTCATCAAGTTGGTCAGAAAACTTTGGATGAGAAGTGTGCGTGCATATGTGCATGTTCATGCGATTTGAGGATAAGAATGGGAGAATGGGAATATAGAGACATAGACAGAGTTTTATGGATTTGTCTTGGTGATCTGTGACCCTCATTCCAGCCTCCTGCTGAGTTAAAAGCAACTTAATATGTTAAAGAATATGCCTTATTAGTTTATAAATATTTTTAGTAAAAATGTACTTAGCATATTATTTGTAGTATTTAAAATTATTTTCATTATTATTTTATTATCATTATTTTATTTCCTCTTGGTCTATTTCCCAAGCACTATTTTTTCTTTCCCTTCCTTCCTTCCTTCCTTCCTTCCTTCCTTCCTTCCTTCCTTCCTTCCTTCCTTCTTTCCTGTCTGTCTGTCTGTCTGTCCGTCTGTCCGTCTGTCTGTCTTCCTCTTCCTTTTCCTCTTCTTTTTTTCAGCGCTTTAACCATGGTGTATATACTAAGTTGTATCTTCCTCTCTCACTAATGATAGAAGTATTTTTCATGTCGCTAAATCTTTCTCATTACTACTCCTTTTAATCTCTATATAGCGCTGTAAGACTGAATATAAACATTCTATGAAATCATCATTTTATTGCTGAAGAGTCTCATGGTTTTCACGGTTGTTGTTGTTGTTGTTATAAACCTGATGGTCATCTGAATGCATAATACCTTCCCTACATCTTGGTTTTCTTATCTTTCAAGAGAATTTACAGAATAGAATTACAGGTTAAAAGGATTTGAATATTTACATGATTAAATACATTTTATGGGGGCCTATTTCTTGAGAAGACATAGATTTTTAGGTTTTACCAATACATCCTTCTAAATTCCCTCTTTCCAGTCCCCTGGTTCTATCAGCAGTGGTCTTTCCAAAAGATACAGAACACTGCTGCTGATGTAGAAGTTGACGGATCCCACAGCCAGCATAATTGCTCGAATCCCTATAACTATCATAATTCCAACAGAGCTTCTGTATCATTCACTTCTTAAAGAGGCAAAGCCTAAATTACACCAAAAGCCAAATATGTCCTGAACTTAATTTCCCTTGTTTCCAGACATAGCAAGTGAAAAATTTACCTGCTGGATGAGACCTGCAGTGGCTTAGTAGCTCAGCATGGATTTGGTGTTTTGAGGGGGGTGGGAATTGTAAGCAGCTCACCTATTTCTAGAACAGCACGGAAAAGGCCCTGAAATGAACCAAAAGGATGCATGAAAAATGGCTTAAATATCGAGCAGCTACCACCTGTCACTCTGGTCTGAGCGGGTGAAATAAATTCATAAATAAAAATTAAATGAAAGAAAAGAGCTAAAAATAAAATCATATGAAGTGAATGAAGCTGAAACTTTGAATACAAATACAATTCTATGTCTTTGGGTGAAATCCATAACCAGTTTTCGGCAATACCCACCTGACTTGCTCATTGAATTGCAAAACGAGAGAATATAAATCAGAGTTGACGACGAGGCCTTATTTCCCTCTTTAGAGATTTTAACTGAATAATAAATCATACAGATCCAGCACCATGGACCTCTTAGGATTCAGTTCCGTTCTCTTTGTTGGCACCTACGAACAATAATTCCTACTATGTGATGGTGGAGAGAGCAAACCTCCCACCTTCCTGCAGGCACCTCCCATCCTAATTAAGCAGCTCAGTAAGGGCAGAGATGTGCTTGCTCTAGCCAGCCAGACCAGAATTGGCAGCTCATCTGAGAAGTGGCCAGGTTTCAGTTCTCTCTGCATGTCGCTATCAAGTTATTTTTTTCATGTGATTTTATTAAATATTACGTGTAACACATAGGCATTGGCCTGTTAAAAACTCAAGCACTCTGATATATAGAGAACAATAAATTACAGTTATAGTTCATCCCCTCCCTCCAGTCATCCCAAATGCCCCGGAATTAGTTTCACCTATGTAGTTAACCATCTAAGCAGCCAATATGTCTCTCTGCATGACTTTCCTATACATTTACACACTGTTTATATTTGTATGTATATGTGTTATCTATAAATACATTCATATATAGTGTAGGATTTTTAAAAATAATATGTATTATACACAGTGTTTTATAATTTCTTTTGATATGTTTTGGGATATTTCCTTGTCATTATATATATATATTACATATATATGTATGTACGTATACATACATATATATTACATATGTATATATATTATATATATAAATATAATATATATATACACACACATGCATGCATATGGCTATCTCCTATTTAAATGCATTCAACTTGCAGCAATGGTGTAAATATAGTCATTTACTTCATACTTTGTTATTATTGAAGAACACTTAAACGGTTCCCAGATTTTAACTTTGAGAGGCAATGCTGCAGCAAAATGTATGTGTGTGTGTATTTGTAAGTGCATCAGGATAGACTCGAAGAAGTAAAATAGCTGTGTTGGTTAAGATTTAGAGATTTAAAACTTTGACAAACCTTGACAAACCGCTTTTCACAGCATAGAAAAATACTGTCACGTCCCCCCAACACTTGCTAATACTGGATAATATGAATCTATTTGCTAAATTATAATTGAAAAATGTTGCTTCTTATCATTTTCATTATATCCCTAATTACTAGTGAGATTGAATATCTTTTTTGAGTGCTTCTTGTCCAAATTGTATTTCTTTTACCGTAAACTTTCTATTCATATCCTTTCCTGTATATTTTTTTATCTGGATTGTTTGTCTTTTATATTGATATATGTGTGTGTGTATAAAGTTTTATTTCTCTTTGGCCAAAAGTTTTTACTTTTACTTTTTAATTGTTTTACTTTTAAATAAAGTAAAAGAAAAAGATCTTTTACTTTTAAGATTGCAGTTGACCATTATATACTAGGAAGAATATGGTAGAAATGGGGGTTGAGGAGAAAAACATAATTTATATTGTTCTCTTATTACTGGTGTTGGGTGTAGAGATAGCCCGCCGTACACTTCAGAAAAATAGATATCATTTTGTAAGATTGGAGAAACATGAAATAAAAGTTTTAATGATGAAATTGGTATGTATGTAAAATGGCTGACATGTGCTGGCACGTGCCGACTCACTTCTATGTTTCACTGTATATTTTCGTCCAGCTTCTAAATCAGATTTCTAACAAAATCCAGTGGATGCCTGTTATAATAGACAACTGCTAGGTATTTCATTTTAAAGTTCTTAGTATCATTACTCATCACCATGTTTCTTTTACTTAAAGGACAGAGCTCTATTCCTCATCCAGAATAGATATGTATCAATGGTAAACCCATCATTTCCTCTATTTAAGCAACTATTATAACTCCTGTCCTGTTTCAGAATAAATCTTATTGATTCAATTTCTATCAATATCCAGATGTTTGAAATGATATCAAATGCCTTCTTCACCTGCATTTTTCACTCACTTTGTTTTCCATGAATGTGAAATGTGTTATGTCACATGCAAATGCTTATGCCACTCTCATTTCTCTTTCTTCGTGGTTCTTTAGGTCGCTTTGCTGCTACCAAGAGAATGCCACTTCTTTACAATGATAAACTAACATAAACATTAATTAACCACACCTCTTGGTGGCCATGCCTTTGTAAAATCCAGTCTCCTGTGCCTTTGTACAACCCATGACTTGTTTCTATTAATAGAATACAGCAGAGATAATGGGATATCACTTCTGTGATTATGTTACATAATAGTGTAACTTCCTGTCTTGTTACCAGACTCTCTACTGACTCCTTCTTTGCTGGCTTTGGTGAAGTAAGCTAGTATATTGAGGGGTCTATTCTGCAAGGGACTGAGTACAGCCTGTGGCTCATAGCCACCAAGGAACTGAATCCCCAGTCCAATAACCTGCAAGCACCTGCATCCTTCCCCAAACCCATGTGACCCAGGAAACAGATACTTCGTCAGCTGAACTCAAGATGTGATCGTAGCCATGACGGATCCCTTCACTGCATATGACCCAGCTAAACTATTCATGGATTCCTAACCCATAGAACTTGTGAGATAAGAAATATGTCTTGTTTTAAGCTATTCAGTTTGCGGGAATTTGTTATGCAGCAATAGAAACTCCAGGAAGTCTGACAAAAAAGCTAATACCATTGCCTCTCTGACTGAATCTTGTAAGGAAAACAAAAGTCTGCAACACAGATGAATGAGTGTGTTGTTGGATTACTTTGACATAGAAGTCTAGTGTGGGTTTCACAAGAATAAAACCCCTGAGGATTCTGGTGGAGGTGGGGTGGGAGAAGAAAACTCCAACAAAATAAACAAATCACAAGACTCTTGGGCTTCAGGACATGGTGTATTGATTCGCTATTTCCTCCCCTCACCTGGAGGGTGTAGTCAGCCTCAACGGAACCCTCCTCTAAGAGTCCTCGATGCTGTATGGCTTTCAGTTCAATGGCTGTTTTAAATTTCTTTTGAGGACCTCAAGCTCTGACTCTTCATTTTTATTTGACCCCCTTGCAGTCCCTCTTGACTCTTAAATGACCAAGAATCAAGGGTTCTTGATGTGCATTCCTTTAACCCTCTTCTCCACATCAAAATCTTTCACTATCTTCACATAATCTTTCTTGTTTTTCTCCTGTTTTCTCTCTTTAAAGATTCTACACCTTTCCCCTGTGCCTCTAATCTCATTTTCTCCAGCTTGCTGTCCTGCTGGCCTCCATGCACCAATTATCCACTCTCTTTGATACCGAGCAGTCCATTCTTCAAAGACCTTCCCATCCTGCCAACAAATACCACTTCCTCCTAGCATTCAAACACAAACAATTCCCTCTCAAACAACAAAACAAATGAGAAAGCAAACAACACCAGACCAAGACACTGTTCTTTAATTTCCTACCCATTTGAACCTCCCAGAGAGAAACCTAGGGTCAGTCCACCAGTTATTCACCAGGGAACCAAAATTTGGAGGGCACAAAAAGTTAGGAATAGATTTCAATGGAAAATGCAAATATAAAATATCTCTTCTCTAGCAAAACTCCCCAACTACTTCTCTTGCCATGTCTAGCTTCCAAATGACTCTAGGCTCAGTCCCTTGTTGGGACTTGGGGAACATAAAGACCAGCTCACAGAGAGGTACTTTACCTCCACTAATATCCAGTAGTGTGACAGCAAGTCTTTTTGTTTTGGTTTGGATTTTTGTTTGTTTTTCCTCTTTGTCCTGCATATCTTGAAAGAGCTACTCAGTATGCAGAGTTTGAGGCTATTTTTTCTGTCAATCTTTTATTTCACTGAAGAAATAAAAATCATTTTTTTTACCTACCACCTCCTCTTTAATTCCTTGCAATCTGGCTCCTGTGGTTCTGCTGAATCTGCCTTCACTAAGTTGAGTTACCTTTTCACTCAAGTCTTGTGTTTCTGGTTTCTCCATAATATTTTTAAAAAGTTGGTCATCCTTTGCTTGAAACTTACCTGCTTTTTCTTAGAAAAGGCTGAACTCCTATGGCTCTCATTTCTGCCACTGGTATCTATTCTCTCTTTGGTTTTTGTCCTTAGTTTGTTCTCTGCAAGATCTCTCTTGATGAATATCATTCTCTTTTTATCACTTTAACTGTGATACTCAAATAGCTTTCTCCACTTTTAACTTCCCTCCTAAACTTGGCATCATCTAGGGATGCCTGGCTGGTTCAGTTGCTTCCGTGGATGACTTCAGCTCAGGACACCATCTTGATTTGTGAATTAGATCCCCAAATCGGGCTTTCTGCTGTCAGAGTGGAGCTGACTTAGAATTCTCTGCCCCTTCCCTGCTTGTGCACCCTCTCTCAAAAATAAACAAACTAATAAACATAAACAAATAAATAAATTTGGCATCATCATTTCCAAAT
Source organism: Hyaena hyaena (assembly GCF_003009895.1). Classification (NCBI taxonomy): domain Eukaryota; kingdom Metazoa; phylum Chordata; class Mammalia; order Carnivora; family Hyaenidae; genus Hyaena; species Hyaena hyaena. The sequence goes on from NW_024081122.1 coordinate 1,012,733, forward strand.
GTCCAATGAAAATCCCTTTGAGAAATTCCTTCCTCAAGCCCAGCAATACCCAGAAGCAAACTCTATTCCTCACACTGTGTCTGCTTTGTCCTGAGATCGTGTTTTCCCCTCTGTCTCCAAACTCCCAGATGGTTCCAAATACTTTAGGGTCCACTCAAACACTGTCGGCTCACTCTCTTCCTTTCAATGCCCACTTCTATCATAACTTCATTCCATGTGCTCCTTAAATCTGTCCTGGGCTCTGTGATCAGGTGAACACTAGTCTATGGGTTACCAGTGTTAGCTCCATGCACTTTTGCATGAATTGTTGGCCAGGTTAATGTTATCTTGTTCAAAAACCTCAAACATTTCAATATAGATTTTGCAGATCATTCCCTATGCTGTTACTGCACATTATGTTTACGGTCATTATACATATTTCCCCAACGAATTGTAAATATATATATATATATATGTCTCTCTATTATTTTATTATCATCTTGATGGCAAGGATCAAGTTTTTTCTTTTTTTCCATGTCATTAATGCCTACAATAATTTCTGAAATGTAGTGGATTACCCAACAAAGATTGGCATTGTATGTTTGTGGATGAAATAGCCCTCCTTTGCTCACCAAATGGAGTTACATGGTCATGACCTGTCTTTCCAGGCTCACAATTAGCTCTTCAACCCCCCAAGTGTTAGAAATTGCCATGCCTTTGATAATTCAGTTTCTTTTATTGGAAATGACCTAATTCCCTTCTGCTTCCTGGCCCCATGTCTTCATTGTCCTAAAAGGCTAGTCCATTGACTATATTCCTTCTATAGCAGAAGAGAATGAAAATAGGCTCATTTGTTCTTAGAAGTCTCATAAGCTTAATGGTGATGAATGTTGATTTTGGAGGAAGAATTTCAAAAGCAATAGGACAGTCTTTTGCTTCTCATGGAAAAGCTGAATGATAATTCTGATGAGGTTACAAACCACTCTTTTGATTCTGTATTTGGCTTTTTTTTTTTTTTTTTTCCAAGCCGGGATAGGAGTTGCTTACTTATGTTAAGAACTTTAGTCCTGGGGAGTCTGAGTAGTTCAGTCAGTTAAGCATCCGACTTCGACCTAAGTCATGATTTCACTGTTTCCGAGTTCGAGCCCTGTGTCAGTCTCTGTGCTGACAGCTCAGAGCCTGGAGCCTGTTTCAGATTCTGTGTCTCCTTCTCTCTCTGCCCCTCCTCTGCTCATGCTCTGTCTCTCTTTCTCAAAACTAAACATTTAAGATATGAAAAAAAAAAAGTTAGTCTTAAGTGTTGTTTGTATTGGAAAAAAATACATATATTTGAGCTCCTGGAAATTTTGGAAGTGGAGAGAATTTCTATTGATTTACATGAAAGTAAGGACTGGTTTTCTCAGGATCATATATGACTGCTGCCTCCTGGATGTTATCCTGCAGGATTGGTAGGTCCTCGTGTCTTAGTCATATGCTGGGTCACTCCCAGAATTATGTCATTTGCCTCCTTAACAGTCATCTGCATAAAACAATGGCTTGCACAGCTCAGATAATTGGACAGATAGCTGTAGCTCTTGCCTTATATAGCTATTCCTAAGGTCCTTCATGGATCCATTTTACCCTTTGAATTTACCTCTAAATGAATAGCCCTACCACCATGTAATACATAGTCATATGGATATAGTTGTGAAAGGTGCATATCCAAAGTTGTGCAATTATAGTATGAATCAGGTCTTACTTTCATGAACATAATATGAAATTATGTAGATGCCCTGAACTGAAATTTTTTTTTTCAAGAATCACAGAATTCCAGAGTTGGCAGGCTGAATGAGCTGTGTTGACATTGTGACTGCCACATGGCGGTGCCACTTTAGCTGGTAAACAGAGATGTCTGCCATCATTTGACAGAATTTGTTTTACAAATGTGTATTGCAAGCTAAGTGCAGTCTTTAGGATTCCATCTCTCAAATACAATGCAGCCATTTTATTTTTTTTTTTGCATTTTTTATCATGCGAATGATAAAAAAAATTGTCACACAGAAATTCTGCATAATCGCTAATCCGTAATAAGCAAGAAATTTATATGGATGGATAAGAAGAAAGGGCAGAAGAAAAGTCAAACTCCAGAAAGAGATGGTGGGGGGAGGAATGAGAGAAGCTGGAATGAGGCATTTGGAACAGAATGAGCAGGGGATAGTTCAGGGAAAGCACAGCATGGATAAGAGCAGCGTGAGGGACATGGGAGCACAGGGGACGGGGGGGGGGACCCAAGAGGGACTAAGATTAAGGGCAATACTGGCTTTCAAACCACGCCCATTTGGTCCATTTGGCTTCCCAGGGAAGCCACAGAAGACCCGAAAGGGTAGAAACAGAAACTCTGATCTGAGCTTCAGCTCAGTTCCTGGCCCCTCTCCACGCATCAGCCCAGGATATTCAACCAGCTCCCTGTCCATACCGCAATCCTCCTCCTGTCTTAACTGAGACTCTTCCTTGGCTCTGATCTTGCCTTCTATTCCTCCCTTGTTGTGCCAGGATCTCTTTTATTCCCTCTTGGATAGACCTGTGGGTTTATTCATTCTACAGAGTGATGCAAGCTACTGTTTAGTGAGTACTTTGTACCAAGATTTGCCTCATGTACTGTATCAAACGATACAAAAAACCTATCTCCTCCCTGAAAGGAGTACAGTCCTTATAGATTTCACCTTTTTTTAAAGTGTTTGTTCATTTATTTTGAGAGAGTGAGAGAGTACGTGAGCAAACAGGGGAAGGCAAAGAGGGAGGAAGGGATAGAATCCCAAGCAGACTCCGCCCTGAAGGTAGGGGCTTGATCTCAAGAACCCTGAGATCACTACCTGACCAAAATCAAGAGTCAGATGCTTAACCGACTGAGCCCCCCAGGTGCCCCTAAGTTTTACTTTTTATAGAGCTTAGAACACAGATACCTAGCTTTGCTATGTGAACATATTTTGGGGGGTAGGCAGTAGCACTCATCAAGAGTTTATGAGCAGGCTGCTAGCAGACAATGCCTCCCACTCTTCTGCTATGATTTTGTTCTAAATATTTGTCTGGTGTGTAGATCTCTGTTTGTTGTGTTTTTATACCTCCAAGGTCTTGCAGGAAAATTTAGTGTTTAATATAACAATATACTGAGATTTTATGCAAAAATAGCTTCTCAGCACTTCATGTAACTCCTTTTGCACATTAATTTCTATAATCGTTGAGCAACCATGATTTGGCAAGCGCGAATGTGCCAGTTGTTCCAAGCTCCTGAATGGTTAAGGAGTTTCATACATTTTATTAATGTAATAATAGATTTTAGAGTTAACTGAAATATGTAATTATAAGTGCCCACTATCAATATTGCCAGCTTGATGCCTGGGCTCAGATTTGCATTGATTGAAACACTGCAGCTTTAAAATTAATTATGAAGGGAGTTAATGGTCATTTAAGTTTTCCCACATGAGGGGAAGTATTGGAAGAAAGTATGCCTGGATAGCGAGTGATAATATATAATATGATAAATGCTTTAGGAGAGGTGTGATGGAGACAAGATTTATTAGCATGACAGGGATCCCTTAAAGAATTCCTGTCTGCAGTAGAAACAAAAACAAGCACCATAAAATCTGCAAGGTAAAGTATAGGTAAAGATAAAATGCAACGGCTGCAGCCCAAGGAGTCACGTGGTCTGGTCTGGGAACTAGGACTTTTTTTTTTTTTCCTTGAGACTTGAGTGAGCGGCCCTGCTGAAGCTCTGGGGAATGAGAGACTATGGTTGCTTAGGATGGAGGCTTTGGAGAATTGTGGATTGTTAATTGGATCTGCTTTCCTCTTCTTCACAAGTCAAATATTTAAAAAATAAATAAATAAACGGCATTTGTTTTTAATTACTTTTAGTTGCTGCTGCCTTGACTTTTTTTTTTTTAACATAATACTCCATGGAGAGACTGAATAATGTAGAGCCCTGGGAAGTGTTCAGGTTATATAGATACACAGAGTAGTAGATGGACGATCATTAGAGGCCCCAAGGTCATATGGAAAGCAGGGGGAGGGGAGACAAATTCTGGAGTGAGAGGAAACATTTGAAAGAAGGAACTATGGAGCCGAATCCTGAAAAATGAGCAGGATGTTTTCTCTGATGGTCTCTCCCCCAGCCTCCTACCTGAAAGACCATGTAATGCAGATTTCAGAACAAGGTCTCTGGCCCCAGTTGCCTGGTTCTCATTTCGGATTTACTACCTTCTAGTCATATGGCCTTTGATAATTTGCTTAATTTCTCTGGGCTTAATTTCCTCCTCTGCAAAATAGGAGTAAATGGAAATACCTATGTTATAGTGTTGTGTCATTTAAAAATCAATGTATTAACAGGTGCCTGGCACATAGCAGTGTAATATAAATGTCAGTTATTATTATAGCATATGGCAAAACAAGAGAATGTAATATTTGCAAGGAAAGGGTAGGAAGTTGTGTATAACCGGAATGTGGAGTGTGGATGGGAGATGACAGAAAAAGATGTACTGTGAAATGCCCGGTATTCAGACTAAGGAGTTTGGGTTTTATCCTAAGAGCAAATGGAGCCATTGAAAAGGTTTGCCTAGGGCGGGGGAGGGAAGGTATCAAATTTTGCCTGCCAAAAACAAAAAAGACATATTGAAGTTCTAACTCCCAGTAACTCAGAATGGGCCCTTAATTTAGAAATATGGTCATTGCAGAGGAGTGTAGGTGGCTCGGTCAGTTAAGTGCCTGACTTTGGTTCTCGTTATGATTTCATGGTTCATGAGTTCAAGCCCAGCATTGAGCTCTGCTGACAGCCCAGAGCCTGCAGTCTGCTTTGGATCCTATGTCTCCCTTTCTCTCTGTCCCCTCCCCTGCTCATCCTTTGTCTTTCTCTGTCTCTCAAACATGAATAAATGTTAAAATAAATTAAAAAAAAGAAATACAGTCATTGTAGGTATAATTCTTTATGATGAGGTCATGCTGGAGGGTCAGTCTCTATTCCAGTGTGACTGAGTGTCTTTACCAGAAGACAGCCATGAAGAGACACAGGGAGAACACCAGGTGAAGACAGAAGTGGGAATTAGAGTGGTGTGTCTACAAACAGGGAAAGCCAAGGATTGCGGGCAGCGACCCGACGCTGGGAGAGAGACGTATGGAACAGACTCTCCCTCCAAGCCCTCAGAAGTAACCAACCCCGCTGACACGTTGATTTCAGACTTTCAGTCCCCAGAACAGTGAGGGAATACATTTCTGTTGTTTGACGCCATTCAGTTTGTGGTACTTTGTTATGGCTGCCCTGGGATGCTCATCTGGATGTGAGACAAAGGATTTTAAATTTATAAATAAAGCGGAAGTATAGTACGAAAAAACAAAGCAAGCAGGCTCTGGTTTTCACGTGGGAAATGGAGTAGAGAGAAACAAGATTGAAAGTAGGGAGGCCATCTAAGAGCAAATTCGAGCTTCTTCTGTTGTCTTGCTCCTGCCTTTGCTTCTAGGGGTTTCTCTCAGTGGACCTCAGCTCCAGCTTCCTGTTTCCCAGGGGATTTATCGGTGTGTCAAGTATGGCTCTCCCTACAGCTTCTCCACTGCCTTTCCTCTTCCCAGAGGTCATGCTGCCATGTTTAGCCACAACTTGCTGCTGGCCTGAATTTTCTGGAATCCAGTACTTACTCAGTATAGGCAAATTATGAAAAATTTGAACCTCGTGACTAGGATACATACGTTAAAAAAAAAGAATTCCAATGTTTTAGGATATATTGGACTTTAAGAAGCAAATAGTGCAAGCTGGTCTATATAGATAATAGAAGTGAATTTTATTTTATTTTATTTCTATTTTTAAAAATTTTTAATGTTTATTTTTTCAGAGACAGAGCATGAGAGGGGGAGGGGCAGAGAGAGAGGGAGACACAGAATCTGAAGCAGGTTCCAGGCTCTGTGGGGTCAGCACAGAGCCCGATGTGGGGCTCAAGCCCACGAACTGCGACATCATGACCGGAGCCGAAGTTGGACGCTTAACTGACTGAGCCACCCAGGCACCCCTAGAAGTGAATTTTAAAAATTAAGGTAGAAGAAAGAATTGTTTCTCTGCAAGGCTGTTTTCCGGGAACTACAGAGACGAGCACTGATAACAGTCTAGCCTTGTTTTACCTAATGTTTTCCTTACTGCTGTATACCTATAGTGTACGCCTGTGTGATCAGGTGAAAAATTGCTGGGCAAATATGTGTAAGAGCTGACTTATGCTTAATGGAGGTGGCATCACTGGGCAAGAAAAGATGCTGAAGGAGGCTAATTCTTCAGGGAACCAGGCAGCTGGGACCTGCAGTCACTAAACTCAGGCTACAAATGGAGTGAAAGATTTGGTTAAAAGGGGCAGGCAGCTAATCTTTAGAATAATAAAGATTTGGACTGTTTGGTTGTCTTTTATTTCTTAATTTTTAATTTTGTTTTAGAGAGAGAGCATGAGGGTGAGCAGGGGAGAGGATTTGAGGGAGAGAGAAAGAATCCCAAGCAGGCTCCAAACTCAGTGAGTAGCAAAAGGCAGGGCTCAATTCCACTACCCTGAGATCATGAACTGAGCTGAGATCAAGAGCGAGACATTCAACCGACTGAGCCACCCAGGTGCCCCAAGGTTGCCTTTTTTTCCATATAGATAATCAATAAGATTCCCCAGCAAGAAAGTGGATAAAATTGTGCCCCAAACTATGAATTAAATCAGAACTATCCAAACCGTGCTTTGTGCTTTGTGGAACAATGGAGTCCTTTGTTAAGTTAATGGTGTTGGGATGCGCTGTGGGCTTTCCTGTAAATTTCACTGGGTTCTACCCTATTAATTTTAAAGAGTAGCTTAAATAGATACAATTTCCTAAAACTAATTGATTATGGAGAATATCTGTCAGGACCTCCCAGTAAACTAATATTCTATTGAATACAGCTTAGGATACATGGTATTAAATCATAGTCTTAGAAGGTAATTCAAGCTCATTCCTCTTGAATGAGTATACATAAATAATTTCAGAAATATGGAATGTTCAATTGTCTAAATTGTCTTTTTTTTAAAGTTTATCGATTTTAATATATAGAGACAGAGAGACAGGTGTGCATGTACATGAAGAGGAGAAGGGCAGAGAGAGAAAATCAAGCAGGCTCCGTGCTGTCAGTGCAGAGCCCAATGTGGGGCTTGATCCCACAAACTTTGAGATCATGACCTAAACTGAAACCAAAAGTGGGACATTTAACTTAGCCACCCAGGAGCCCTTGTCTAAATTGTTTTCAGAGGAGACAGTTCCTTATCAACCTTCTTATTGTTTTGGGTTCTTTACAGTCAGAACGCCTTATTGTCATGTGAAGTCCCTCATGCAAAGGCAGTTGCTTCCTTAATCCATGTAAATAACAAAAGCCAAATGCCCACGGCTGCATTAGAATCTCTTTCTCAAAAGCCAGCCATGGGGCCTGCACTTCCAAAGAATTGTTTTATGTTTGTCTTGGGGGATCATTTCTAGAAACTCAGTTAAAACGGAGCCAAAACTTGGAAATAACAGTCATAAATCCCAGGGATTGGATATATCAGAGATGCTCAGAATTTAGATGGTAGAGCAGGAATCCTAAGGAAAATGACATCAAGATATGGAACATGGCGCAATTCCCAGGAGAGCTGAGTTAGTGAAGTTCCTAACCATGTTTCTAACATTTCTGGAAGGCTTCTTTCAGGCAGTTGGTCTTTGTGTGTGTGTGTGTGTGGGGGGGGGGGTCCTCCAAAATAACAAAGTGACTGCAGATGGAGAAGAGAACAAAGGGAGCTCCTAAATAATTTTCCCTGTGAGCTATCCTACCCTTAACAAACTCTATCAAGACTTTTTGCATCCCTGAGGACTATAATTCTCTAAAACAGTACCATTGCTGGCACTGACTCCACAACAACTCACCAGCCACACTCAGGTGGAGAAAAGGTGGCTAAGAAATGTTTTTTTCATCGTGGATTGTATTTTTCTTGATGCCTCGCCAATTTTGCAGCTTCATGTAATTTACACCCGATTTCACAAAGCTCAGGATTTAATATCTTTCCATACTATGATGTTTGACAGGTCTTCTCTGTCATTCTCCTTCATGTTTCCCTGTGTATTTTCAGCTCCACCAGATGCAGATTTGCCCAAACGAATGTTAATTGCCTATTTACTGTCTCCCTGCTTGTTCGATTTACTCACAGATCATTTCCTATTCAGAGCCCGGCAGCATTTTGTCTCTCATTTACTCCTCTAATCGGCTCAGGTTCTAAGAAAACCACATTAAAAAAAAAAAATCTAGCCTTCCAAAACCTCACCTTCATCCACAAAAGGCCTCACCGCACTCAGAACTCAGCTACTCCTGCTGGAAGGCAGACAGCAAGAAATCAAAGGAAGAAAAAGATTCCTGAGCTGAATTTCTTTTCGAGCAAGTCATTAAGAAACAAGGAAGCATTGTCTCAGCAGATGCATCTTTCAATAAGCTTAATTTGACCTTGTTAATTTCTTATCCATTCAAGGGTTTTCCTGAAGTTCATCCTTTCTACTTAACTACTCCAGAGTACATTTTAGTTTCATCTCACTGATCTCATCATCCCAAATCTTTTATTCCATTTGTTCTGATGGTTAAGCAAAGGAAGAAAGATAAGTGGAAAGCAGATACTGTGGCTTGTCATGAGAGACAGCAGAAAGGTCTCATCAGCTAGAGCTGAGAGATAGGAAAAATATGGTCTTGGGAAGATGCGTGTACTTAGAGTGTTTGTCTCCTGGTCACCAGACTATTTGTTTGCAAGTAACAATACAGATCTGACTTAAGGCTTCGGTTTCTCTTTTCAGATGTAAAATTCAATGGATAGATAGATAGATCTATACAGTTAGCTATATTGAATAATCAAGGTTAGAGACCAAATAGGTTGTCAGTATCTGCAGAACTAGTTAACATATGTCCAACCTAGGAAAGGGAATATAGTCCTTAGAATTTTTATTTTCAAACATGAAAAGCTCTATGCACAGAGTCAATGCATGCCTGGATTTTGGCATCACCATGCCTACTGATGTCCAGCACAGCCATTGTGCTCTTTGCACACGCGAACCTCATCACGTGCAGAAGTGGGTCAGATTAGATGGAGGCCATTATGATGGAATTTGATTTGATTGGAGCAGTATATCTGGAATGACTTTGATTTAGAACAGGGAAAGCTGTGGCTTAAGAGATCAACACAAAGGCACTGCTTATACTGTGTTGTCCAAACCTGTGGCTATTGAAATTTAATTTTCAACTCATTAAATTTAAATAAAATGAAGAATTCAGTTCCTGAATCACAATTGCCTCATTTAACGTGCCCCATAGCCATGAGCGGCTCATGACTATTTTAGTGGACAGTAGAGGTATTGACTAGTCCCTTCCTTGCAGAAATCACTCAGAACTGATAGAGAATCACTCTTTTGTGGACATTCGGAACACTCAAGGTAGCTCCGCCCCCAGATAGAATATTCCAGTCTTTATGTCGTTGAAGCAGCCATATTAAAAGAAATGATGGACCTATCTAGATGGAAACTTCCCTTTTTACCATCTGAAGAAGCACCTTGTTTTACGAATTGAGTTTTTTGTGGGTGGGAGTGGAATGGAGTAACTTTATTCCTAAATACCGAAGGACAAGGTCACAAAGGATTTTCTCATGTAAGAATAGATATTGGAGGATATTGGAGATGTTGGAGGCTTTATTTTTTTTTCATGGGAAGGATAAAGCCAGTACCTACTGGTGGCCTAATATCTGTTTATAAGAGATCATCTCACCTCTCTAGTTTAGTGAGACACTCCTCCCCCGCCATCGTGTATTTGGCACTTGGATTTACAGACAGAAATAAGATCATGTTCCTTATCTTCACCTTATTTCTTAACAAGGTCAGATGAGCCTGGACAGCACAATAAACACAAGGGTTTATTCCACCGCCTCTCCTTCTAAGAGCTATTTTCAGGAACGCTTTCTAAAATTTTTTATTTTCTCCCTGGCTATTTGTTCTTGATTGTTTTACCTACCTGTGTGGCAGGTCGAAAAATTGGCCATTCTGACAGAAAACAAAACAAAACACAAAACAAAACAAATTAAACCTCTTGAGAGAGGCTAGTACTGTTCCCGTGAACGAGATCTTTGTTCCCGGTCCCTCATTTCTTCTGAGAGCTTTGATTTGTCTTGCTTTCTTCCTTTGGGTGCAACCAATCACAGGTTTAGACTGTGTGCATTAGTCATAAATTGTAAAAAAAAAAAGGGGGGGGGAAGGGGCACCTGGGTGGCTTAGTCGGTTAAGCATCCGACTTCGGCTCAGGTCATGATCTCACAGTTCATGTGTTGGAGCCCTGTGTTCAGCTCTGTGCTGACAGCCAGCTCAGAGCCTGGAGCCTGCTTCGGATTCTGTGTCTCCCTCTCTCTTTGACCCTCCCCTGCTCATGCTGTCTCTCTCTCTCTCTCTCTCAGAAATAAATAAAAAAACATAAAAAGCAAACAACCTTAAAGTGAAAATGTTTGGGAAAGTAGGGCTAAAAACAAAAAGCATAGGTGTAATGATCTCAGTACTGTTAAAAAAAAAGTTGGGGGGTGCATAGAAAAGGTTGAAAAGAATAAGCTGCAGCATTAACCACAGTTATCTCTGGATTGAAGAAATATGGATTATGTACATTTTCCTTTTTATATCATTTTGCATTTTAAAAAATCCCCAGTTTTCTTACAAAAAAATCTTTTGAAAAAACATCTGTAAGGCTCTGGTTGTGTTATAAGAATTCTTTTCTTTGTTCTCTTCTAATCTATATCAACATATCTAATTTTAAATAATTATATTGGTGTATAATTCTATCTGCATGCAATTTTGGTTTCTATTTTTCTTGAAGAAATGGATAAATACATTTTAGATAAGAAAACATGAATTGTATGTCAAGAAAGAAGAGACATAAATCTACCTCTGGAGACCTTGAAGTCTAGAGAAGGAAACAATAAACAGGCTGCATCTTGATAAATGTTGGAATAGAGGAACAAAATTCTATAAAAACAAAGTAGAATAAAACTGAACAGAACAGAAAGGCTTTATAAAAAAAAATGACATTCAGGTTGGCTCAGGAGTCTACATCATTACACTGATTAATTTTTAACAGCTTCATTATATTCTAATCGATTGATATGTCAGATTTTACTTAACCTAACTATCTAATTATAATAATGTCTATGTCTTAGTTACTTTCATGCTCTCACTACCTTTGGAAGTGCTACTATGATCAACTTTAATGTAAGATCCTACTCCAAGGAATTCAGCTAAGAGAAATTGCTTAAATGAGAAAAAAACTATAATATATACACGGTTATAAACATTTTCAGACTGTTGATATATGTTACCAAATTATTATTATTATGTTTAATTATTATTTTATACATTTGTGATTTCTAATTTCATTTTGATCTTTTCTTCCTCTTTTAATGTGGGGAAAAGGTTCTACTCACATACATGGGTTAGAAAAAAGCTTAGGGTGAAAAGCCACCACCACAGGATGAAAGCTCCAGAGGTTAGCTAGTGTGATATTGTAATGGGAACATGAATAACTTGTTATATCACCTGCAGAAAATTACTTTCCATCTGATGTCAATATACTATTATGCTTTGATCACAAATTCCATTTGCCCCCCAGACCCTTTGATTTTTACACACTCAAGTTAACAATTACTATCCGATGGTTTTCTCCATGTTCACATGTGTAAGATCTTGTTTTCTTCACATTTGCCACCTGGGTAATATCTTGTGAGCTCAATAAATAAGGAGACAAGATCCCTTTTCAGAACTCTTGTCTCCTCCCAGACATTAGCCTCTCTTTTATTCAATTCTGCATTGCTCTCTTGCTGGACAAGAGACAACTCCAGACTCATAGTCTGCCGTATTTTAATATTCTTGGCATTTGGTCTTTTTTGTCCCTGGTCTTCTTTCTCATTTTTCTGATCCATCATATGTCTGTCCTGGATATTCTTGGTGGGCACCTGGCCTCAGAATAAGATATTGAACTGACAATTTTCACCTGGACTTGTAAGTGAGCCATTCTGGGTAGTCCATGATCTCTGTAGTGACTAGACTTGAATTATACTTCAATTCAAAGGAAACTAGTTTATATATATTATCTACTTCTATGTGCTGAGGGCTATCATAAAGCAAAGACTCAAACAAATCATCAGAAATGTAGACAGACAAAGCAAACAGTAATATCCATAGAATATAAGCACTCTAGAAAATTTATAGGAAAATGATGAATAATTCTAGATGGAATTGGACAATGGCCATGTAAACATTTTGTAGAAGAAGAAATTCAATGAAATAAAGCATATATGAAAGAAACATATATGAAAGCAGAAAAACACAGCTTAAAATAGTGAGATGCCATTTTTTTTCCTGTGAGAAAGACAAAAGTTAGAAGTGATTGCTATATGTAGTATGGGCAAGAGTATGGAAAAAAGGTAGTTTAACCAGTGTTGGTGTATACAGGTAGCTCTTTAGAAGGTTATTTGGTAGTAAATATGAACATTTTAAATACACATACTGCATTAGGCAGTTTAGTCTAAGTTATTTTTTTAAATTTATTTTTTGAGAGAGAGAGCGGGGGACAGAGGATCTGGAGCCAGCTCTGTGCTGACAGCAGCCAGCTTGATGCAGGGCTCAAACTCATGAACTGCGAGATCATGAGCTGAGCCGAAGTGAGCCACCCAGGCACCTCAGTTTAGTCTAAATTATACTCCCATGTCCAAGAACCCCCAAACTGGGGTCATTTACAGTCACAAAGGCTTCTTGTTTTTGTTTTCCTACATATCCATTGTGGGTTGGCTTGCATCCAGGCTGATAAAACACCCTCTGTGAGGGGTATCTTCTGGAAGGATGAGGGAGAACACACACATCCTAGCTTTTAACATGTCCATTTACAGGGGCTCCTAGCTGATGTAGATGGTGGAGCATGTGACCCTTGATCTTGGGGTTATGAGTAAGTTTGAGTCCCATGTTGGGTGTAGAGATTACCTAAAAATGAAATCTATTTTTAAAAAGGTCTGGAGGAATATGTAATAAATTACTGACATAATTATCCTTAGGGAATGGGGGTAGAAGGCAGGGAAGGAGGGAGAGAGACTTGTACTTTTTAGTTTCTGTATTTCTGTGCCATTTTGTACAATGAAATATCTTACAGAAAATTAAGGATATTAAACATGTAATTAACATGTAATTAACTATGTTAAAACATGGTTACTAAATATGTTCTCAGTAGAGCAATTGAATACTTTTATGAATTCCATTTTACATATTTTTATTAAAAACCCACTTATATCTTTCTGTTATAAATAATCAAATAGAGGGGCACCTGGGTGGCTCAGTGTGTTAAGCTTCTGACTTCGGCTCAGGTCATGATCTTGAGGTTTGTGGGTTCAAGCCCCACATCAGGCTCTGTGTGACAGCTGGCTTAGAGCCTGGAGCCTGTTTCAGATTCTATGTCTCCCTCTCTCTCTGACCGTCCCTTGCTCACGCTGTTTCTCTCTTTCAGAAAAAAAAAAAAAAAAAAAAGAATAAGAAAAAGAAATAATTGAGTAGAATTACATGAGCTAATGCAATAGCCCGGTCACCTCTTCTGAAAAATAGTTTGGGCATTTTAAACACAGAGAAAGCTTAAGAAACTTAAATATATAGTCTTATTTATTTATTTATTATTTGTTATTTCATGAGACATAGTCCTTTTTCTAAATCCGATGTTATGTGTGAATCCTCTGCCCAGAAAACTTGACTTCAGAGTTAACATAATTATTATATAATTTTAGGTGTTAGAGGCCCATTGATTCCAGTTTAAGAATTTCCCACCCATGGGGCACCTGGGTGGCTCAAGTAGGTTAAGTGCCCAATTTCAGCTTAGGTCATGATCTCACTGCTCATGACTTCAAGCCCCGCATTGGGCTCTGTCTTGGAGCCTGGAACCCGCATCAAATACTGTGTCTCCCTCTCCCTCTGCCCCTCCCTCACTCATGCTCTGTCTCTCTTTTTTCTTCAAAAATGAATAAACATTAAAATTTTTAAAAAATGTTTGCAGAAGAAATATTGTCTTTCTTAGAAACTTATGGCTGAAAAAATACTTCTTTGTCATGACACCGCCATACTGGTATCACATTCTATTCTGGGCCTGTGCTGTGCTATACGGTAGCTGTTAACTATGTGTATCTATTTGAATTTGAATTAATTAAAACTACGCAGCTAAAACTTTAGTTCTAAAGTCACACTGACCACATTTCACATGCTCTGTTGCCATGTGCAGCTAATGTCTACAATTCAGAGCACAATACAGAACGTTTCCATTTCTGCAGAAAGCTCTATTGGGCAATACTGCTCCAGATCAAGGGCTCCAGGCTTCAGAGGGAATAAAGATACAATTTAGATTAAACAATTCTAAATAAGAAATTATTTAGATCAGAGTACTATTTCTTCACCCTTAGTCACTGTCACATAGGTTATCTTACTTATTCCCTCTAACAATTGCGTGAAGGGGGTTATTATCTTCATTTTAGAACTGAAGATACCAAAGCCCAGGCAGTTTGAATTCAGATGACCGACTCTAGTATAATCTGTGCTTTCAAGCCCAGGCCTTGACCATACTGGTGAGCACTCTTTAGTATTCTAAGCTGCCTTTCCTATTCTAAAGCTTCAGGTTCACACCCCTCTGGAAAAGGTAATATTAATGCTCTGCACTATCAAAGGTTTCCTATTCATTGTTATGCAGAGAGTAACTATTATCTGACTATGTTCTCATATGTTTATACCCACAGTAATGGGATATCTTGCCTAAAGGCTTGCCTGAAGATAGCCAATGCTCAACAGTTGTAAAGCTTATTCCTATAAAGCATCGTTAGAAATACATAGAAAGGTATTTCTCTTGTTCTGTCTGCCAATGGTGCCTCATTGCTTCAGTGTCTGGACCAAGCCATTGTTCAGGCTGTTTGAAACAATCTTAGGATATTTCAGGGGGAAAATTGATATATAAGAAAGCCCTTCTTATAATTATCATATGGCACGAAAATGGCTTTAAAATATTGCCTACACTTGGAATTCTCAAAATGAGGAGGCTTTATTTTTTATTTATTCTTTAAAAAAAATTTTTTTTAATGTTTATTTGCTTTTGAGAGAGAGAGAAAAGAGCAGGAGCAGGGAAGGGGCAGAGACACAGAATCTGAAGCAGACACAAGGCGACACAGAACTGAAGCAGGCTCTAGGCTCTGAGCTGTCAGCACAGAGCCTGATGTGGGGCTTGAACTCACAAACCATGAGATCATGACCTGAGCTGAAGTTGGCTGCTTAACCAACTGAGCCACGCAGGCACCCCTAAATAGTGAGGTTTTAAACAGGACCTAGAATACATTTGAACTCATTTTTGTTTCCAAAATATCTCTTGGTAAATTAAAGTTGGGGCTAAAAATAATCTATAAGTAGCCTATAATTAGGGCTTTCAGGAATCATGTATAGAGTTTGCTAAACCAAGGCCAGGTGAGGGCTGAAACCCAGCCATTGCTCAGACCACCAAGGCATTGCAGAACTTGGGTCTGGGTTACTCAGAGTAAGGGCTAGCTTTTTCTAATCTACGAAAAGATGCCATCAGCTTGCCAAGCCGTACTGTCATGGGAACTTTTCCATGTGGAAAGTGCCACCCAGAGGGGAAAGCTTTTCTGATTTGCTTGAAAATATGCATAGATATGTTGCACAAATTTTTTGAATGACACTTAATTGCCGATGTAAGGAACGTAGACTGAAACTAGTCACCATGGGATTTAAGTGACAACCTGTGCATGTTTTAAAGAGAGAAGATAGTTTTGAATGCTGATGCCCAAAGCACTGATAAAAAGTGAAATGAATTCTAGAGAAGAGAACTCTGTATAAAGATCAATTCATCTGTTTATTCAATAATTCATTTTGAAGAAAGGCAGCTGTATGGTAGTGTAGTACTTTTCAAGTTGTGATCTGCAGAGCTCTTTAGGGGTTATGTGGGTGGAAGTGAGGCTGGGAGAAAGTAGAACCAGTCAGGCTTCTGATGCCCATCCCTGCTTCAAACAGAGCAGCCCAGAGTTAATCCATTTTACATAAGGGACCGCTAACATGTGGAGAAACTCTCATGGCTAAAATATATATATGAAAACAACTACTCTAGAAACTTCACTATGGCTCTACTCTTTGAGTATTCGCTACATAACAGATAGTCACAAGTATTACCAACTTAATAGTTACAAAAGCCTTCTGTGGTCTTATTATCATCTATATGTGAAACAGAAAGGTAACTTGTTAATATCACCTAGCTAGTAAACTGCGAGGCTGGAATTTCAACAAGTTCTAACTTCTTTCCTTGATAGTGTTGCGATCAAGTAATCCTAAACACTGTGTTAGCTTGACTGCAATAAAAATAATGCAAACAGAATGTCTATTTTTGGAAAAATAAAATTCATATTAAAAATGAAATTATTAAGACACAGTTTGAGATAAATATAATCCCAATTAATTGTCCTAGAGGAGCTGTAATTAGAGTATTATGCAGTGACTATTGATTTACATCATTTGTCTGGCCATGTCTTCTGCCACATGGCTTATAAACCTGACCCTCTGATCCCAGGGAAAAGCTCAATAATCGTGAAATAATAATTTCTTTCACAGTCTGCATTTTTGAGGTCTGTTTCCTCTTTTTATTATAATCTCTCCATTGCCTCTCATCTGTAGAATTTTTACTCATTTCTAAGGGTCTAACATTCTTCTCCTCCCTGATTTCCTTACCCGGTTTTAACCAATTTCCTCCTCTGGGTTTCGGTAGCATTTTGAATAAAAAATTTCTTTATGTGGTTATATATAAAAATATAAAATGTACTGTGATTATCTCCTTATAAGTCTTGTAGGGCAAGGGTTCTCTGATTTACCTTTATTAGTCCAACATGCATCAGATCTGCAATAAAAGTTCGTTGAATGGGTAAATAGATGAATGAATGACAACCACTGAAACTTCCCACATCTTGAAAGTGTGAACTGTTTAATGTGGTTTCCAAACAGTCTCTCCACCCCCACCCCCCTTCTTCTGCTCCCAGACCCCAGAGGACACTTTACCAACAAGTAAAGGAGGTAGTCCTTTCTGACATGAGGCGTGTTCATCTTTCCACCCTTCAGAACTCAGCACTGGGAACATTTTACCCCTCAAAGCTGGGAATGGCTCTTAGCTGTAGTGACATTTGATGCCACCCCTCCCCACAACAGCTCCAATTAGAAATGAGTACAACGGGGGGGGGGGCGGGGCGCCTGGGTGGCTCAGTGAGTGAAGCCTCTGACTTCGGCTCAGGTCATGATCTCACCGTTTGTGGGTTTGAACCCCGCCTCAGGCTCTGCACTGACAGCTCAAAGCCTGGAGCCCATTTCGGACTCCCTCTCTCTCTGTCTCTCTGCAGCTCATGCTCTGTCTCTCTCCTTCAAAAATAAGCATTAAAAAAATTTTTTTAAATGAGTACAATGGAAGTTTTGGAAGTCGCTAAAGAGATTCTGTACTTCTTTCCTTTCCTAATGCTATTCACTCCCCTGCACTATTTATATGTTATTTGCATAGTTTCTGGTTTCTGGTGCTTCTTTTGGGATGAGGACAAATATGACTTATTCCTTATTTTTTTTACATCATCCTTCTTCACCACAGTCTTCATGCAGATCTCAGCACAGTGTTCATTAGAAGTCATTCCTGAGTTATGAAGTAAAATTGCTGTCTCTGGTCAACCTCTATACAAAATGCAACATAGCATGTCAGTGCATTGCAGGCATGCCAATGTATTACATTCTTCATGGCATGTCATACACATCACTGCTGTGTAAACAGTAGTGTTGGCCACCGTTCTTAAAAAGTTTGTTTTTAAGTTAGCAAGACATTTTTTCTTCTTTACCGGGCACTTGATTATATGAAGTGCTCCATGTGATCTCATATGAGATAAGTCATCGTGGTCCATCATGGTTCCTGCACCTCGGGTATCATGTGTCATGTGCCTGTCACTCTAACCAGGGTTTTTGGGGATGAGGAGCTTAGAACACATTGGAAGGCTGCATCAGTTATCCGCGAGGAGATGTAGCACGAGAATATTGGGCAATAATATTCTTTCCTTCTAGATGGAACAGTGGCTTCAATATAATATTCCTTTTTAAAAATCTTTAAAGTTTATTCATTGTCAGAGACAGAGAGAGACAAAGTGTGAGTGGGGGAGTAGCAGAGAGAGGGAGACCCACAATCTGAAGCAGGCTCCAGACTCTGAGCTGTCAGCACAGAGCCTGATGTGGATCTCGAACCCACTGACCGTGAGATCATGACCTGAGCTAAAGTCGGAGGCTTAACTGACTGAGCAACCCAGGTGCCCCAATAGAATATTCCTTTTTATGGAACTTTGGGTATAAGAGACGGAGAGAAGCAGCAGGAAATATTGAAAGAGGTCATAGTACCACTGGAGAGGTGGAGAGAAAATTAGACTGAAGAGAGGAAGAGATAAGGAGACACTCAATTAAGTGTAAGGAGAGGTCCCTTCAGTAAGAAAACTGGAAGCCAGTATTTGGACAACATACTCAAGCAGAGCTACTCTAGGCCATTAGTGGTACTGTGGAGAGTAATAATCTGGAGAGTAATAATCCCAGCTCTCCATGAGCAGTTCACTTTCACTCTTTCCACTCCCTTCCCCACCAACTCCCTGTTTTTGTAGTTCAAGAGGTTACCTAATGCCTTAGACTCTTTCAGGTTTCTTTGTGGAAGATTCTTCTGTCAATACACCTTCTGTTTTACAGAAAAGATGAAAGGTTAATAACATTTGGTCAGTTAGGACCTTCTAGTTCAAGATTTTACATATGGACCGATTTTGATTTTAAGCAATCAATATACGCATGTTTGGCTAGTGTTTATATATCAGTACAACGAAACTGAAGATGTACATAAAGCTCCCTGTTAAATTTCTCCTCTTTCTGTGTCTCAGTTTTTGCCCTTTCTCTTAAGTACACATAACAGAATCTGCCTTTAGGGACCAAAGAATGTCCAAAGAGAATAAACTCAGTCGTAATATTAATGGTAAGAAAGAGTTAAGGCAGTCAAAAAAGTTCTGTGCTGTTTCTCAAAAAATGAATTCTATTATGTGGCTTCAGTAGGATAAAGAAGGTGTGAAATGTTTTCCCAATTCTCACAAAGGAATGGGCATATTCCTACCCAACCTATAGCAATATTGGATGAGCAAATGGTGACCAAGTACTGAAACTGTCTATTAAAGGTATTAGGAAGACTCCATGCCTTGTGACTTTTTAAATGGTAATTACAACCATATGTCTTTGATAGTTGGGTATTTAACTGTTTACGTCGGTGGACTGGATAAAATTACTTTTGGGAAGTCTTCTTCAAAGGTATTATTTTGTGTTCATTTATGCAGTTTGCATAGCAGATTTTAAAATGGGTAAGTGTGGCTTGAACAATAAAAAGATCAGAAACACTATCAATGGTTCTGTAGGTTTGTGTTTTACTAGCTTTGTAACGTGTAGTAAGCACTCTGGGGTATTTGAGTACGAATGATACAGTATCATTAGGAGTTACAGTAATCAGAGATGTGATTAAGAAAGCCCCATGTCATGGTTAATAACGATGATCTTAATAAATTGTTATTGCTATAAATGTTCTGTTCTGCTCGGTTATCCCACTGCTTTCATTGCCTCTGCAGCTGGTTCAAACAATCTAAAACAAGAAACAGGACAAAGGTTATTTGAATGAAGGGTTGCTACAAGTACGAACAAGTTTTTTATAGAAAAACTCAGAATCACATTGCCTAAGTCGTAATGGTATTTCCCATGGGTAAAAGCTGTTCTCCCAAACCTACTCGGGTGTCCCCATCCTTTGAAAAAGCCATTAGCCATGTACTTTATTTCAGTACAGTACAGCCATGTACTGTATCCAATTTGGAGGGGGTGGGGAACAGCAAAAATCCCAAGGAGGTTTTATTTTCTTCCTGGGTTTTCTCTTACAAAGCCCAAGGGGAACATGTACAAATGGTCAAAATGGTCTGATGACTTTTGGACCGCTAAGTTCAGGTTCCCTGAGGATGTGTACTCTTTCTAACCTACTTCCCTTTCATCTCGGGGTAGGGAATTTCTCCACAAATGAGTTGTTGAGGACCACAACTGTAGTTTCCCTTCATTATTCATTCGATGGTTCACTCATTCTGTGGATCCTTTTTAAAACTTTTTTAAAGTTTGTTTATTTTTGAGAGAGAGAGAGCAGGGGAAGGACAGAGAGAAAGGGAGAGAATCCCAAGCAGGCTTCACACTGCCAGCATGGAGCTCAATGTGGGGTTTGAATTCATGACCCTTGAGATCACGACCTAAGCCAAAATCAAGAGTCAGATGCTTAACTGACTGAGCCACCCAACGCCCCAGGCACTGGGCAACACACAACTACAGAAACCCTGTAAAAGAAGTGTGGATGATCTTCCGTAGATAAGCATCAAGAATGATCTTTGAAAATAACCATTCAAAGCTAAAGAGCTATTAGGGGCACCTAGGTGGCTCAGTCGGTTGAGCGTCTTACTTTAGCTCAGGTCATGATCTCACAGCTTGTGAGTTCAAGCCCCACAGTCGGACTAGATCTATGCTGACAGCTCAGAGCCCGGAGCTGCTTCAGATTCTGTGTCTCCCTCTCTCTCCCCCTCCTCTGCTCATCTTCTGTCTCTCTCTCTCTCTCAAAAATAAATAAACATTAAAAAAAACTACAAAGCTAAAAAGCTACTAGACACCATTTAAAATTTTTCTTTTAAAAAATGTCCTAGTGTTAAAGAACTGAATGGAATTTTTCAAAAGAAGTTTTGTGAAATATGTAGACTGATACAGTATGTTTGCTGAATGAAGGACAAATGATATTCTGAGAAAATACAATCTGGGGCTCCATAATCTGAATACAGAAGACCAACATAATCCGGATTCGGATAGAGATGCAGTTTCTAGGTTCCCATTGCAAACTGGCCATGTTTAATTTTAGAATGAAACTTGCAGGGGTTCCCCCCCACCTTGTTCCTCTGTGACAAATATATATTATTACTAGTCTATCTTTGCTACTAACTGGATTCCTATTTTGGATCACTGATGCCCACACTACTAAAAGCCACTTCTTCTACATTTGTACCCTCTTAATAGTTCCCTAGTTTGTAGTTGTAATTCTATGCCACAGGCTCTAACCACCATCTCTGAATCAGGCACTGACAGATATGAAAAAGTTATGAACAAAGCCTAAAACCTCATCTAGAGGAAAAGCAGGCTTTCCAGAGTCATTATAACAAATTAATAGTCTCCATCAACAATAAATAACATTTATTAAAAACAAAATCTATACAAGACTCTTTGCTGGACATTTTTCATACATGATTTTGCTGAATGCTTTCTCTCACCTACAAGGTAGAAATTATTTCTCCTGTTTTATAGATAAGGAAACAGGCTCAAATTGGGTCATTTGTTTTTAGCCACACCGCCAGTAATTGGATTCAAAGGAAGACTTGTCTGACCCCAAACCTGTATTCTTACTGACTTACCTAATGTTAAATATCTGCTGATGGCCAAGCCCTGAGCCAGGTGCACTGAAGTTATAGTTTAGAGGACAGAGAACACAAAATGAGAGAAGGAAGCACAAGGTGTAGCTTCATGTGGAATTAATTCCAGCCTCAGCCATAGCCCTTACCAGCCAGGTAACCTTCAACAGACCTCTGAGCCATGGTTTCCTCATTTGTAAACTGGGGCCCACAATTGCATGCATCTTCTAGGTTTCTTGTCAAGCTTAAATGAGGTAGTGCCTGTTGCATAAGGGACTTATCGGTGCTGTAACAAATCACCACAAACATAGTGGCTTAAAATAAGACAGATTGATCATCTTAACATTTCTCTAGTACTGAAGCCTGAAATGGGTCCTGCTGGCTGAAACCAAGGTATCAATCAGGCTACGTTTCTTCTAGAATACCTAGTAGAGAATCTGTTTCCTTCCCTTTTCCGGCTTCTAGAGGAAATCCATGTTCCCTGGCTCATGGCCTCTTCCACTGTCTTCAAACCAAGCAATGGCTCGTCAGTCTTTTTTCGTATTGCGTGAGTTTAGTGTTGACTCTTCTGCCTCCTGTGTCTGCTTTCAAGGACCCTCGTGATTACACTGGGCCCACCCAGATAATGGTACAAATCTACTGATTTTATTTTTTTAATTAATTTATTTATTTTGAGAGAGAACATGTGAGCAGGGGAAGGGCAGAGAGAGGAGGACAGAGAGAGAGAGAAACTTAAGCAGGTTCTGCTCCAGCATGGAGCCCCATGTAGGGCTCAATCCCATAAATCATGAGATCATGACCAGAGCCAAAACCAAGAGTTGGATGCTCAACTAACTGAGCCACCCCCTCAAATCTACTGTTTATAGTCAGCTGCTTCGCACCCTAGTTCCCCTTCGCCACATAACATAACATATTCACAGATGCCAGTCATGTGGACATCTTGGGAGAGGGACATTAGTTTGCCTACAACAAATATAAAATATCTTGTGCTTTTAAAGAATTTACTACATAATTTCTGATATTATTTTCAGGATTATTTTAATATGCAGATAATATAATATATGAATCTGTTTTCCTTATGAAAAATAACTCAGAGATATACACATCTGCATTCACTTATTTACCTGTGTGTGTGTGTGTGTGTGTGTGTATGTGTGTGTGTGTTCCTAAATCCCATATCTCCCAGTGGTAACTACTGTTAAGAGTTTAGCATGAATCCTAGTAGAGTTTTTGAAACTCATTTCCAAATCTATAAATATGCATTCACATATGTACATATATGCATTGAACATAAAATGGAATTATACCATTCATATCGTTGTATAATTTGGACATTTCAAATAGTTTTTCTCCCTCAATAAGTGTATCTCTACTTTACTCCTTATTCTGTGCTGTTTCAGAGTGGGAATGTACTGTAACTTATAAATCCAACTCCCACACCATGAATTTTAAGGTTGATATGACTTCTGTTTTTATAAACAGTGCTACAGTGATCATCTTTGTGCATGCTTGCAAATGTATCTCTGGAAGGGATTTCTTAGACGACAAAATGATGTTGTGGTTTTAAAACATTATTTAAATTCTTTAAAATAGACATGCATATTTCCCATATATGCTCAAGTACAATTAAATCATCGGTTCTCCATTTTCTCTCTTCTGCACATGGCCACATGCCCAGAATCAGGGTAGCTTTCTAGTATTAATATTAGTGATAGATTCTACCTCTAGTCCACTGCCAGGCTTGTACGTATAGAGCATATATAATATAATTCACTGTCTCTTTAAACTTCTGCTTCCTTGCTCATCAGAGATATTAGACAACTTTCCTTAGGATTATTGGTCATTTAAATTTGCTTTTTCATAAATTATTCATATTGCTTCTATTAGATTGGTTATCTTTTCATTATCATTGTGTGAGTATTCTTTATTATAGAGACTAATCCTGTGTCATCTGGGTTACAGATATATTTTCCCAACCTACCAATTTTTATTGATCTAGTTTCTGATGTGTCCTGCAGTATATTTTTTTTCACTATGCAGTTGAGGATGCCTATTCTTGCCAAGCTTCTGAGTTTCTAGGCCTCATAAAGGAGACCTCATATGCACTTAGGTTGCTCATAAAATTTTAGTTTATTATTTCATAATCATTTCTGAAGTTTATTTTTATATATGATGTAAAATAAAGTTCTTAATATATTTTCTATGATTGTGTACAACTAAGGGCAGTACAAATTCTTTTTTTTAATATTTATTTCTGAGAGAGAGAGAGCAAGCAGGGAAGGGGTAGAGAGAGAGGGAGGTACAGAATTCCAAGTAGGCTCCAGGCTCTGAACTGTCAGCACAGAGCCCTTCCTGGTGCTTGAACTCACAAACCACGAGATTATGACTTACGCTTAACCGACTGAGCCACTCAGATGCCCCAGGGCAATACCAATTCTTAAATAATATACCCTTAAACCTCTAAATTAAGCTACAACATTTGTCATATATTAAATTTAAAAATATAGCAAGATCTACTGATGGATTTTCTATTCTCTTCTACTGATATACTTGTCTATGGTTCTGTTAATACTGGTCATATTATCTTAATGGCTTTATGCTCTGTTCTTATGACTTCCCCTTTGTTCTCCTTGTTAATCCTGGACATGCATCTTTCTCCATGAAACCTTTACAATCGTTTTTTAAAATCTAATTCAAAACAAATAAGAACAAAAGCAAATGACTAGTACACTGACATCCTGTTGGGAGTCCAAAGTACTTGTATTGGCATTAAATGTAATTATATTAAATGTAATTATGTTAAATGTAACTATGTTAAGTAAATATATTTATTTTAGGAAAGATATTTATTTTCTCCCTCTTTTTTAGCAACACAACCTTCAATTTTTAGCTGGGTGTGTGACTACCTGGAATAAAGCCTATATTTAATAATCATTGCAAATGGGTGGGCTATGTGCTTAAGTTCTGGTAGTATTCCCATTACCTTATGCTAGCATCTTGCCTGGACAGGGTAAAATGGGTGGTGGAAAAAAGTAGCTGTGATAATCAACTTAGACCTTGAGATTGGCTCTAGAAGTAGTCCCCCTTTCTCTGACTGATGTATTCAAGAACACTGTAGTAAGAAATATCCAAACGTATATCACCCTGTGGTGATACACTCTATTAGGACTTTGTGTAGCTCTATATAAGGGACACAAATTTGTCACCAGGGAAAAACGCCAAGAAGCTGTGTTGTGGACTTTCCTGGATATGTTCTGTCTAACCCTCTATATTCCTTTAGTGTTGTTTTTTTGACCCTGACAAGTTTCCTGGAAGGCTGACATGTACATGATACACCAATAAGCATCTTCACCTCAAGCTTCCTGTTTGGTTCAGTCTGTGGCAGACACTATTGGGAGATTAGGGGGAAGGGATTCTGATCTTATGTTCTTTTTGTGCTGGCTTATCTCAGGCTGGCCACGCGCCTCTGCTGAAGACCACAAGTTGCTCTGACAGCCCTTTCTGTACAGCTGCTCTCAGAGTTCTAGTATCTATTCCCTCCCTTCACTGCTACGAGTGGTCATGGCTGCCTGCTGTTAAGAGCCCCATCTTCTGTCCATTTCTCTAATGTCCACACATTAAAAAAATTTTTTTTAACATTTATTCATTTTTGAGAGAGAGATAGAGTGCAAGTGGGGGAGGGGTAGAAAGAGGGGGAGACACAGAATCTGAAGCAGGCTTCAGGCTCTGAGCTGTCAACACAGAGCCCGATATGGGGCTCAAACCCATGAGTGGTGAGATCATGACCTAAGCCGAAGTTGGATGCTTAACTGACTGAGCCACCCAGATGCCCCTAATGTCCACACATTTTATTAAAATCTCTGTAATTACCCAGCTTACATATGCTACTTTTTAAATCACCAGTTTCCTGACAATGCACTGAATTTGCCCTACAGTGCATTCAGCCTCAGTCGACCTTGGTGTCTGCAAACAGTGTCCCTGTGAGTATCTCAATTTCTCCTGAGAGTCTTGCTTTTTCATAAATTCATGTGCCTAGTAATAGATGAACACAATCACAGGAGCTTAAAAGTCAACCATTTATTATCTTCTGTTTCTGGGGGTCAGAAATCTGGGCTCAGCAGACCTGGGTCCTCTGCTCAGGTGCTCGTAAGGCTGAAATCAAGGTGCCACCTGACTGTGTTCTCATCCGAAAGTTGGAATTCTCTCCCAAGTTCATTTAGGCTGTTGGCAGAATTTGACTCCATGTGATTATAGACCTGAGGTCTTCTCTTACTGGCTGTTGGTTGGGTGGCGGTCACTTTCTGCTCCTAGAGGCTGTCCTCAGAAACCAGCAACCTGGCCCTCTCTGAACATCACAGCTACTTCTTCTGAGCCAGCAGAGGATCTCTCTACAGTGAGTGATCACAGAGTCTAAAATAATATAATTATCTGACTAATTATCCTGTTACTCTTACCAGATAAAGTGACTGAACCAGTGGAGAGATATCCTATTATATAGGAGGAGTTTATATAGGATGTATACCCTGGAGCTTGTTGGAGAAAGAAGGTTGATGACCTTACCATCAAATATATAAACTTTCACTTAATCATTCTGTCTTCAGGACAGCACCTTACCTCTTACCTGTACTGTCTTCTGTCTTTAAGTCTAAGTCTAAGTTTTCTTCAGTTCATTTTTTTTCTGGTCTCCTCTGAAGGGAGGTCAGGAGTGGTTGTCTGTCTGCTCCATCGGTGTTGGGAAGCTGAACTTTCAACTGCTCTCCTGTAGCCTTTAAATCAAACCCATACTGTTAATGCCTGCTACCTACATCTCTAGCTTTTTTGCTTTTGGGAGGATTTTGTGAGGAAAACCTACTTGTTTATCCTCACATGTATATGTTTAATAATTATCTACCTTGATAACTCATTTGCCATTCCTGAGTAACAGCTTTCCATTCTCACCATCGTGCTTTGGAGTTCTAGACCTCTCCTGGTCCACCGAACATATTTCACTGAATATGAAAGTTTTTGTTTCCATGTGCATTCTTTTTTTAAAAATTTTAAAATGTTTTTTTAAATTTATTTCTGAGATAGAGAGAAAGAGAGACAGTGAGAGCAGGGTAGGTACAGAGAGAGATTGAGATGCAGAATCTGAAGCAGGCTTCAGGCTCTGAGCTAGTTATCAGCACAGAGCCCGATGTGGGGCTTGAACCCACAAACCGTGAGATCATGACCTGAGCTGAAGTCAGACGCTTAAGCAACTGAGCCACCCAGGCGCCCCTCCGTGTGCATTCTGATGGTTGTGTGAGGGCGAGTGATTCTCAAAGGCAAAAAGGGATGCACGTGTTTTTATCTTACCTTGAAAACCAAAGGACAATGTTCTGATGATGATGATTACTGTCATTATTTTGTAATAAAATTTACAGGCCATGGTATCTGCTTGGGGAGTTGGGGTTCTTTTTACGCAAAGAAGTTTTCAGCCTGTTGTCCCTGAAGGGATAAAAGAGATAGCAGTGTGGCCAGGACAAGTGAAAACTAACAATGTGCATGAATTACCTTGTTGAAATAGTCTAACTGCCCTGTGCATTGAAGAAAATCCCCTTATTAAGTCAGTTAAGATGAGATCTCTTCTGCCTCTGGATAATTCATGTCAGCAACAGATCTACTGGTGACTTTTGTGTGCTTCAGGCCACCTTTTTTTTTTTTTTTTAATGCAAATAGTAAACACAATGGAAACCGTAAACAACATAGTAACATTTGGGGAAGAAGTCCCTTAAAATATCCCACCTGGTCTAGTCATTTCTGTCTAATATAAATCTATTATTAGAGAGTTCATCTGTCCTGCTGAAAGAATGATGAAGTATTTGTATCTAATGAAGAGATTGTGTAACTTCTGGCTAACATGTTGAGGAGGACATTGGTTGAAGAAGACACCGGAGACTTCCAGGAACTTATGGGTGGTAATACTAACCAAGACACACATTGTCTCTTAGTTTTAGTGGAGAAGTAGAGAAAATAGTAGTAAAGAGCTGGAACTAAGCACAGTGGATCTTAAATTGGGCTGCATATTTAAAAAATAAGATTCTGTATATACACATGTGTGTGTGCACATGTGCAGACACACACACTGGTAACTTACCTTGCCCCAGGGTAATCAAAGCAGAATCTCTGGATATGGAGCTTGGGCATTAGAATTGACAAATGCTTCTTAGATAATTCTAATGTGTAGCTAGGGGCACCTGGGTGTCTAGTTAGTTACGCATCAGACTCTTGATTTTGGCTCAGGTCAGTATCTCAAAGTCATGAGAACGAGCCCAGCATCGGGCTCTGTGCTGACAGCATGGAGTCTGCTTGGGACCCTCTCATTCCCTCTCTCTCTGCCCTCCCCACCCCCCACCTTACATGTACACATGCTCTCTCTCTCAAAAAATAAATAAACTAAAAACAAAAGTGTAGGTAGGGGCGCCTGGGTAGCTCTGTCAGTTAAATGTCCAACTTCAGCTCCACTCGTGATCTCATGGCTCATGGATTTAAGCCTGAGTTGGACTCTGTGCTGACAGCTCAGAGCCTGGAGCCTGCTTCGGATTCTGTGTCTCCCATTCTCTCTGCCCTTCCCCTGCTCACACCCTCTGCCTATCTCTCTCTTTCAAAAATAAGTTAACAACAACAACAAAAATCTACCAAAAAAAAGTATAGCTAGAGTTGAGAGTAACTAAACTGAAGCTATAGGTAACTTTGACAGAAAATGAAGACAAGAGGAGAGGCAGTTACTCTTTTCTTTTTATATTGACATGCCATTTTATAATGTCCACGAAAGCCATGGAGAAACCTTTAAATATTCTCTGCTCCCTGTACTGTTTCTTCCATTATGGACGGGAGAGGTAGACAATAGGTTCTCCATCACTAAACTTTTTGTCTCTTCACATAGAGAAAAAAGAATGAAAGGGCCCTGCTTTTGAGCAAGGGCTGGGTCAGTTAGCATTAGAGAATTTTCCTCTGTTTCCAAAGGCAGAGTTCCCTCCCCCCCTCCCGCCCCTGCCCCACTTGCCCTGAAACCCATCCTCCCCCTTTAATCAAACCGCCGATTGCCATGTCATCAGTTTAATCACGGGCTTCCTTTGGAAAGGTTTGCTGCCGAGGAATTAGTTTCCAGGGTCACTGAACCCCTGTGAGTGGCCTCACCTCTGAAGCCAAAGGGAGAGCTCATTTGAAATTCAAAGGCTTACCTGCTTAGATCTCTGCTGCAAACCCTAGCATGTAGTCCTGCTAAGAAAACATTGCTCAGAAATAAAGTTATGAGGGCTTGACTGGTCCCTGTGAAGGTATTGAGTTCAGCTCTTATTTTTAATCATTTTTAAAGAGAGGATCTCTTTTCATTCCTTGTAATAAGACCAGTCTTTCATTTTGAAAGGCAAACCAAGGGAAGAACAAAACAGAGTGGCATCAATTCTATGGGCAGTTCATGGCTCACATGGACAGATTTCAGAATTACAGAGATGAGACTGAGCATTTTTCTATTAGTGTGAATTAATTCCCTGGAAAATTTCTCCCTTCTATTGTCAGGGAGAAGGGAGATAGTCAAAATGATTCTATCTTGCTCCGAAGTATTTTCTATCTGCCATATCATTTGTTTCCGGTTGTTTTGTTTGTTTGTTTGTTGTTAGCATAAGCAGGTTTTAATACATTTGTTGTACCCTCTGAAGACCTAGGTAGCTGGGCATAAACTGATTAGGATTCCATTCTGTTTCACAAGTCCATACCCAAGTGGGTCCTCCCAAAAAATGGGTGCAGACTCTTCATTTCAAATGACAATGAAGGAAACTAGAAGAACATAGGTGGAGTTCTTAAATTTTTTTAAACGTTTATTTATTTTGAGAGAGACAGAGAGCAAGTGGGGGAGGGGCAGAGAGAGAGGGAAACACAGAATGTGAAGCAGGCTCCAGGCTCTGAGCTGTCAGCACAGAGCCTGAAGTGGGGCTTGAACCCACGACCCATGAGAGAGTGACCTGAGTCAAAGTTGGGTGCTTAACTGATTGAACCACCCAAGTGCCCCAAACACAGATGGAGTTCTTAATCCCAACTGGATTTTTCAGCACTGGAGTAGGAAGGGGTTAAAAAAAAATCAACTCTGTTTGACTTATAAATTTGTTATAAGATGAATATTGAATGCTTCAATGCCAGGTTTATCAGACACTTTTCTCTGAAATAATATTGGAAATATATTTCACTTCTCTCCTCTTTGACTCTCAAACATTCTGTAGGTTATGGATAGAAATGATCCCCAGAGAAACAGAGAAAGAGAGAAGGGACAGTGAACATTGCCAATTCTTCAGTGATGTTGGAAACTATTTGAATTTAGGATAGTGACACATGTGTCCCTTCAACATATCTATTAGGCAGTTTCTCAGGTTTTAAGTTGAATATTTAGCATTTGAATAGTGAGTTACCATGTAATAGTTCCTCTATTTTGAATTTCTTTATACAAAGGGAGAGGAACAGAGCCTTAAAAAGCACATATTTATATTATCACAGAAAAGGAAACAATTGCTATAAAACTGACTACTCACAAAATTTTCTGAGTTGAAAAAGAGTTTTTGAAACATTTTGGTGAACTTTAGTATTTTCATAAAGCTGGAGAAGATATCCTTCAAGGAGCAAGCACATGCATTTTAGATTCTCTCCAAGAAAAGGACTTGCTGCTTTGTTCTCTTGTTCTTGAAGGAGAATCTAAGGGAAAACACATCTTTGTTTCTTCGAATCTCAATTGATCCCAGTTCACAAACCTTCTGTCTGTGGAATCCAGGACTGCATTTGTATTTTACCCAACCTGGAAGGCACTGAGCTTTCCTAAAACAAATTAGACTTTTGTCTCCCTTCTTTCCTGGATCTGAAGGCATTGCTATGGAGTCTTGCATCATTCTTGTATCCTGTTGGCCTGAAATGCTCTACATATAATTTTGGTGACTCCGTCAACCACTGTAGCCTGTGACAGCATGGCATTAATAGAGTTCTGGTGTTCCTTCACTAATAATTTATCCACTTTTACAATTTGGAGACATAATAATGAGAAAGATCCTCCCTGACCTCCATGTGTTTACATACTACCAGGCAACAATTTAATAAATTATCTTAGCAAAATCATTTGAAAGAAGATCCGCAAGATCACCATAAGAAAAATGGCACAAGGACCCAAAGGGAAACCATTCTAATCAAGGGAAATAGGAATTAAACTTCAACTAGACGTCGTCTCATGGCAATTCTCAATTAAGATGCAATGGGAAAGATATTTCTGGAAATGATGTAGTGGTGAAGAGCTTGTTTCTTGGTGGAGATTATGGAGTTCCCATATATAAATTTCCTTCCCTGAAGTCATCAGGGAGTACAGCAAGTCTTGCTACACAGAACATTCTATTTTTTTTTTTTTTCCTGTTTTGAGCTTTAATAACCACAAGTCAGACAATAATCAAGTCTGAAGAAATAAGCAAGTAAAAAACCCTGTAGAATGGAACCAGGCTACTACCCCACATAACTCCAAATGAGCAAAATGACCTTGGATATGCCTTAGCTCTGTTCAGGGCTCGATTCTGAGAAGACGCTGTGGGGCAGGACAGACCCACATGTGCCTTTTCACCTTAGCTGATCCACAAACTGAACCAATATTTACACCTTCCAGAATGTTCCCAGATTTTGCTGCAACCCTAGCACAAATATTCCAAGACAGTTTGATTCTCTTGTAAATGTAGGCCTAATATGTATTTTCCCCTGTAAGATGTGATTTCTAAGATGTGAAACTTTATATTCCAAATAGTCCTTTTCTAACCAACTCTCTTATGCCTGAAATTAGACACCTATAGAAATAACCTTTTAATTTCAGGAAATTCCTTATAAGTTGATGTGCATATATTTCAAAACACATGCCCTATTAAGTCTTATCAGTCATTTACACCTCAGTGTGAACTGGTTTAATTGGATATTTTATGCAGAGTCATATTTAATGAGAAGGAAAAGGAGGCAAAAAATAACATTTGTTAGATTTAGGCAAGTAAATAACATTATTTCAAGTCCTCTAGTAACTTAATGTAAGACACATGGTTTTTTTTTTTAAGTTTATTTATTTTTGAAAGAGAGAGAGAGAGAGAGAACATGAATGGGGAGAGGCAGAAAGAGAGGGAGACACAGAATGCAAAGCAGGCTCCAGGCTCTGAGCTGTCAGCACAGAGCCCAACATGAGGCTCAAACTCACAAGCCTGAGATCCTGACCTGAGCTGAACTCGGACGTTAACCAACTGAGCCAACCAGGAGCCCAACCAGGAGCCCAGACATGTGATTATTAAAAAAGGACTCTGGAGTTCAAACATACTACATTACTGCCTCAGATTAGCCCAACTAGCAAAAGAAGTCGTATATATCCAGTTCTGTGTGAATACAAATCAAATGTACTTGGGGGAGAGAAAAGCGGAGGAAAAAGAGAAAGGCAAGGAGAAGAGGAAGAAGAAGGAGCAGTGATTGCTGTTGCCAAATTTTTCTCCATATTCTGTACGTGTGCAGAGCACCCTGTTGTTAAGAGTGGACTTATTTGGCAAAATGACCTGGTTGAAATATATCTCTGCTCAGTAGTACTGACGAGCCACAGTGACAGTTTCTGTATTGATAATAAGTGATGTGATCCAGACATCGGTATTGCATCTGTATGAGGGGATAAACCTGAGTAGCAAAGGTAAAACAGAACAAAGTAGCAAGTAACAAGCAGCAACTAGACAACTCGTTTTACCTTGCCGTCCCAGTCTCTCCTCTCTGGTGTATGAAAGAAAAGAAATGCTCACAGGTTAGCCTTTCAGGGGCTGTAAAGATGTGAGCATTGGTTGACTTCTGCTACTGAGAGGGAGCTACGGGAAGTCAGGGGCTTGTGTTTACCATGCATCTACATTTAGACAGTATGCAACTGCTTGGAAATGAGCTGTTGAAAAATAGCTCTTAAAGATAAACTTCGGGGAACACATTTACAAACACTGTTTTGCCAGCTCACAGGTTTGTAGTGGAAAGACCTCCAAAATACTACATTAATATCCTTGCAACCACTGAAAGTGGCTTTTCCCAGAGTGTTGAGTGCATCTGGTAGTATTGATGATGATTTGGTTTGGATGGTTATATACATACAATAATACATATTTTTAAATATATATAATATATATTAATGAAGAAGTTGATTATTTTAATAAATAATACAACATGCCTTTAGTTTGAAAGGAATATTACATCAGGTGAGACCAAGTTCATTTATATGTTGAATGTGTGGGTTGATTAAAATATATTAAGTTCGAAAAAAATTAATACTTGTGTAGGTGTAACAAAATCATGGTAGTGATACATTAATGAAATTTGGAAAGCATACATTTGCACATGCACACCAGGCCATAAACTATAGGAGGGCAAGTCAGCAAGCTTAGAGGCCTTCATCTTATTTTTAGCCCCTTGTGAAAAGTGTAGCACATAGTGGGTGTTCACTAAATATGGAATCAATCAATACTAAATGAAATTTATTTAAAAAAATTAAGTTTGTTTATTTTGAGAGAGAAAGAGTGTGCACATATGTGCAAGTATGCAGGGGAGAGGAGAGAGAGAGGCAGAGATATATCCTAAGCAGGTTCTGTGTGCTGTTAGTATAGAACCTGATGTGGGGCTCAAAGCCACAAACTGTGAATCATGACCTGAGCTGAAATCAAGAGTCCGATCTTTCAGTGACTGAGCCACCTAGGTGCCCCCAAATATGAAATTTTAAAAGCTATGTTTACTTCTACTGTGAGTTTGGGGAAATTATTTATTCTTTCTGAACAGCCAAGTACACATCTAATAGAAATAAAATGATAATAGTTATCATCCTCCAATCCCACAGGGCTATTGTAAAATGCAAATACAATGATACAAACATAAGGGCTTTGTAAACTGCTGAATACCACACAAATTCAAGGTAATTTTACACTTAGTTCCTCATCCTGGTTTCATGGATTGGTAACATAGGTGAATGACTTATCATTTTCCTTAGTGTTAGAAACCATACATGTATCATGAAAAAGTTTCGTGCTCTTAGAGCACATTGAACATTTTGTTCGAAGTGCTACAAGAAATAGAAATATGTGATACAGATTCATTTCTCATACCCTGGTCTGGTGGCCGGTGCTGGTTCTTAGTATTTTACCAAACCCATAAATAGTTGGACAGTTTTAGAGGCAAGAGAATGTAGATAACCTTACTGTATGTACATGTATGTATATGTGTATTTACAGATATGAAATACATGATTTAGCTATGAACATTAGAAGTCTTTCAGTGCTCATAGTAATTGTCATCTTGAAAACGTGCCCATGTACCACCAGGATTATCTTGATCAGTTAGCTTTGGTGCAATACATAAAAAATGGCCACTAATATATTTTGCCACTCTTCTCATTAAGAAGTAGATTCTAGGGTGCCTGGGTGGCTTTGTCCGTTAAGCCACCGACTTCAGCTGAGGTCATGATCTTGCAGTTTGTGAGTTTGAGCCCTATGTTGGGCTCTGTGCTGACAGCTCAGATCCTGGAGCCTGCTTCAGATTCTGTGTCTCCCTCTCTCTGCCCCTCCTCCATTTACAATCTGTCTCTCTCTCTCTCTCTCTCTCTCTCTCTCAAAATAAATAAACATTCCAAGAATAGATAACTTGGCTCACAGTCAGGAGATTTCACTCACTTCAATCATAATAATTCCATATAACTTATGTGTTATGTATGTTTGCTGAAGTTTTCTCCTTCATGTTTCTTAAATCCTCAATTCATACAGATAAAACAATGGATCCCTGAAAAATAAATAGCTCTTTTAATGGAAATATTATAACTTCAAAAAAGCACTATGAATATTGATGAAAATATCAGTAGCAACATGGGATACATTTTTTTTAACATATGGAATCAAATGGGGCTGTGTGCTTTATTTTTTATTTTATTATTATTTTTTATTAAGTAGGCTTTCATGCCCAGTACAGAGCCCAACACAGGGCTTGAACTCATGACCCTGATATCAAGCCCTGAGCTGAGATCAAGAGTTAGATGCTTAACTGACTGAGCCACCTGGGTGCCCCAAGGCTGTGTGATTTTTAACTGAAAAAAAAAAGAGTAAAATTGAAAAAAAAAATATATATATATTTAATAATTCAGGCCAGTTTATCTGCTGTTAAGAAACTGAGTCAAAAGGTAGCATCAGATTTAGGGAGTCCTTCATGTCGTTTTCCTACAAAGCAAAACCTCTTTAGGAATCCAAATGACTTTTTAAAAAAAAATTTTCTTTAATGTTTGTTTATTTTGGAGAGAGAGAACACAAGTAGGGAAGGGGCAGAGAGAGAGAGAGACACAGAATTTGAAGCAGGCTCCAGGCTCTGAGCTGTCAGCACAGAGCCAGACGGGAGACTTGAGCTCATAGACCGTAAGATCATGACCTAAGCTGAAGTTGATCGCTCAACCGACTGAGCCACCCAGGCTCCCCTCCAAATGACTTTTTTTTTTAATAACAAGTACAAAACAGTTTTCAAGTAAAACTTGATGTCATCAAGGAACGATTCAAAGTTGTTCTTTTCCTAGCAAAAATGAGGTATAACTCACACTAAAATAAGTTTGTAGGATCAGCTGACAATTTACTAACAAATATTATGCTCAGAACCTTATCCCTAAAATTCCTTTACAAGTGACACTAATGAATATCACATGTCATATGGAGAAGAAATCCAGTTACTAATGGGTGCATTTCTGCCGATAGAGTAGAAATTTGGCATTAAATCTGGATAAAGTCAGATAAGAAGTAAATCAGCTAATATGTCATGAGAGGGTCACACCTAAGAGATAGGCTCAACAACTTCCTGTTCTTTTTATCAGGGAAAGCACAACCTATGGAAGAAAATACTTTTGGTTTGCTTTGTAATTATTTTATAAGCCACAATGTAGACTACTACTATGGGTCCATCGGGCTTGGCACGGATTGTGTGGGCTGTATACCCACTCTGTGTGCGGGGGAAAGGTGCTCCTACAAGAGTAAACTGCAGGAAATGTGGTGGCCAGTGATGTGCTTTATTCAGCGTGCACACAAACCCTGAACATTGGCAAGAGTGTCAGTTCTTAACTGTTGAGTTAATGCTTTCATCATGTTGCTTGAAGCAGCATATCAATTTTGCCACACTGACCATCTGGAGAATGGCAATCGCACATGAGTTTAAAATCTAAGAGAAGGTTCAAAATATTGATCATTAGTTCTGAAATTCCAAGAGACTATTTTTATTATTTCAAGTGGCTTGGTCAAGTGACAATACATTCACATATTGACATATATCTAAATATATCACTTCACAAGCACCACACAACACATTTTTTTTTTCAGTTCTTTTTTTTGGGGGGGATAGTTGACATACATGTTACATTTGCTTCAGGTGTACAACATAGTGGTACAACTTCTCTGTACCTTTTACAATGCCCACCACAAGTATAGCTACCATCTGCCACCGTACAATACTATTACAACATCACCAACTGTATTCCCTATTCTGTGGCTTTTATTTTCATGTCTTACTCATTCCATAACTGGAGTCCTTTATCTCCTACTCTCCTTTCCCCATTTTGCCCACTCCCCTTTCCCCTGGCAATCATCTGTTTGTACTCTGTTTTTATAGGTCTGATTCTGCTTTTTGCTTGTTTATTTACTCACTTGTTTTTTTAGATTCCATATATGAGTGAAATTATATGGTATTTGTCTTTCTCAGCCTGACTTATTTCACCTAGCATCATATCCTTTAGATCCATCCATATTGTCTCAAATGGCCCAATTTCATTCCTTTTAATGGTTAAGTTATAATCCATTGTATATGTATAACACGTCTTAATTATCCATTCATCTATCAATGGACACTTAGGTTACTTCCATATTTTACTGTAATAACAAACACTGCAATCAACATATGGGTGCATAGATCTTTTCAACTTAAGTGTTTCCATTTTCTTTGGGTAAATGCCCAGTACTGGAATTATTGCATCATAGTATTTCTGGTTTTAATTTTTTGAGGAACCTCAATACTGTTTTTCACAGTGCCTTTGCCAATTTGCATTCCCACCAACAGTGCATGAGTGTTCCTTTTTCTCCATATCCTCTCCAATACTTGTTGTTTCTTATCTTTTTGATTTTAGCCATTCTGCCATGTGTGAGATGATACCTCATTGTGGTTTGGATTTGCATTTCCCTGATGATGTGTGATGCTGAGAGTCTATTCACGTGTCTGTTGCCCATCTGTAGGTCTTCTTTGGAAAAATGTCTATCTGGGTCCTCTGCTTACTTTTTTTTTTTAATTGGATTTTTTTGGCACTTTATATGTTTTTTAAATATGTTTTGTATTTTAACCCTTTATAAGATATATCATTTGCAAATATCTTCTTCCATTCAGTAGGTTGTTTTTTTTGTTTTGTTGATTGTTTCCTTTGTTGTGCAAAAGCTTTTTATTTTGATGTAATCACAATAGTTTTTCCTTTTGTTTCTCTTGTCTCAGGAGACATACCTAGAAAAATATTGCTATTGCCCTTGTCAGAGAAATTACCACCTGTCCTCTCTTCTATGATATTTAAGGTTTCAGGTCTCCCATGTAGGTCTTTAATTGATTTTGAACCTATTTTGGTGAACGGTGTAAGAAAGTGGTGGAGTTCCATTCCCTCACATGTAGCTGTCCAGTCTTCTTAGCACCATTTACTGAAGAGACTATCTTTTTCCCATTGTATGTTTTTAACTTCTCTATTGTGGGTTCATTGACCATACAGGCATGAGTTTATTTCAGGACTTTTCTGTTCTGTTGATCTGTGTCAATTTTTGTGCCACTACCACACTGTTCTGATGACTGCAGTTTTGCATTATATCCTGAAGTTTGGAATTTTGATATTTCCAGCTTTGTTTTTCTTTATCCAGATTGCTTTGGCTACCTAGGGTCTTTTATGAAACTATACGAATTTGAGTATTATTTCTTCTAGTATTGTGGAAAATGCCATTGGTATTTTGATAGGGATTGCATTCAATCTATGCATTGTGTCGGCTAGTATGGACATTTTAGTAGTATTAACTCTTCCAGTCCATGAACATGGAATATCTTTCCATTTGTTTGTGTCATCATCTGCTTCTTTCATTAATAAGCAAAATGTTTAATTTTAAGGCAATATGCATGGATTTAAGAAGACTTAATTTGGGGTGCTTGGGTGGCTCAGTCGGTTAAGCATCCGACTTTGGCTCAGATCATGATCTCACGGTTTGTGGGTTCGAGCCCCGTGTCAGGCTCTGTGCTGACAGCTAGCTCAGAGCCCAGAACCTGTTTCAGATTCTGTATCTCCCTCTCTCTCTCTCTCTCTGACCCTCCTCTGCTCACACTGTCTCTGTCTCTCTCTCTCTCAGAAATAAATAAAACATTAAATTTTTTTTAAAAAGAAGACTTAATTTGAATCGCTCAAAATAACTGAGAGTTGAGACTTATCCCCAAATTGTAGGCATTAGAGAAAAAAATATATATATCAATAATAAAGTAGAGATATCATCTTTCAGTTTCCTTCTAACCTGAAACATTCAAAATTCTTTCTTTGGAATGTAAATGCTTGTGGTTTTGCCCTTTGATAAGGCACTAAAAATGGGCTTCAGAGAGAAATTACTTTGAAATTCAAAGTCCATTTAAAAACCAAATATTCAGAATTATCCATCAGAGATACCCAAGCTGGTTTCCACTCCAATGTCCTATAATTATAGTTTTTTAAAAAGGCGTAAACAAACTAGATTTTGTATCTGACCAATGTATCATCTATTCATTATTGAACCAGATACATTGTAGATCCTTTGGTGAAAGTTTATAAACTGTATCACCCTTTTAGTAAGACAAAGTATTTTTATTAAAAATATGTCCACTGATAATTGGGAAAGGACAAAACAGGAAAAGAGAGCTTATAAGTGATTGTCAAAGGTTAAGTCTTGGGGGAAGGCTCTGATACAAAGGGCGGCATGTGGAATTCTTAGGGTATTAGAAATGTTCTTCGCACTTGTAATGATTATACAAGTTTACACGTGTCTAAAAATTCATGGAACTCTATGCCAAGACAGGGTGAATTTCATTATTTGTAAATTTTTAAAAAATAACATAAGGGGCACCTGGGTGGCCCAGTCGGTTAAGTGTTGGACTTCACCTCAGTTAATGATCTCTTGGTTCATGGGCTCAAGCCTGACATCAGGCTCTGTGCTGACACCTCAGAGCCTGGAGCCTGCTTCAGACTCTGTGTCTCCCTCTCTCTCTGGCCCTCCTCAGCTTACATTCTCTCTCTTTGTCTCTGTCTCTTTCTGTCTCTCTCTCTCAAAAATAAAAACATTACATTTTTAACAAATAAATAAAATAAAATGAGTCTCTGTTAGAGTGATACAGAATGAGGTGTTCACTTTTGCATCGAACTCTCATTAATTTGTCTGAAACATTGAAAAACATTTTTCCTTTTTTGTACAATTGATTACAAAAACAAATCAACTTGCTTCTCACAATATCCTAGAGTTAGATGGAAGAGAATGAGATATTAGAAGAAATAAAAACAAAAGTGGAGTCATGAAACACATGAATTTTTTGAACGACTTCCCCGTATGGTTAACACTCCACCTGGCAAAGTTCTCATTTCCGATGCATCCAGTGTGAAGCAGCACATCTGGATTTAAAGAGCACAGTTGTTCACAGAAAGAGATTAAGAAGCAATGGATAAACTATTCTGTTACTATACACATGTCTATATATTAAAGTTGCCTAATATTTCTTCCTGAAATTACATTTTGTCTGGCATTCAGTATTTCAGTGTATTTACCTCTTTAGATACAAACTGGGAGATGACATGAGTAAAGTCCCAATATTCTTCTCATAAAAGAATATTTACTTAAAAAGTGCTTCCGGTACTAAAGCAGTTGGTCAGACATTAGAATGACTTCTCTCATGGAGAGAAGTTGAATTTAAAGCCTTTTTTTTTTTTTGCAAGCAGCACAGTAGCTGCGGTGAGGACAGGACTATGGAGAGAACAGGGGAGTAAGAACCCTAAGGCCTGGCTTCTGTATTCCGTTCTACCATGAATGGGATGAATCAGAATGACAACGGTTGTGATGATGTCATGATGCTGGTAGTTTTCTTTGTCCCAAATCCAAGAAGGTTGAAACTAGATTGGAAGAGATTGAACCTAAAAACCAAGGACTCTGCTCAATTCAATACACAGGGATTCTTAAGCATCGTATAAAGACAAGGGGTCTGAAAAAGGAGAGTGGTGATACTTACACAACAATGTGAATGTGCTTAATGCTGCAGAAGTGTCCGCTTAAAAATGGTTAAAATGAGGGTGCTTGGGTGTTTCAGTTGGTTAAGCATCTGACTTTGGCTCAGGTCACGATCTTGAGGTTCATGGGTTCGAGCCCTGCATCGGGCTCTGTGCTGACAGCTCAGAGCCTGGAGCCTGTTTCAGATTCTGTGTCTCCGTCTCTCTCTGCTCCTCCCATGCTCACACTCCATTTCTCTCTCTTTCTCCTTCTGTCTCTCTAAAAAATAAATAAATATTAAAAATTTTAAAATTAAATGCTAAATCTTATGTATATTCTACCACAATACAGTAAAAAAAGACATGATAACAACACAAGCAAAGAACAAACCTAAACAGGACTCTCAGACATTATGGGAATTTCTGTTCTTTATGAGAATTTACTCAGGCTGAACCCAGGTCACATTCAGCCCACTGTTTGGCATGAGGAATCTGCCACACCTGAAAAACTTTCCAGCAATCATCTTCATTTTTATCCTCCCCTCTGCAGAAGAGACCTCTCAAAGCCCAGACAACACTTCGACCAGGTACGACAATAAATTTGCCACTAAGTCAGCCATGTCCCCAAGGCCTGGTATCCTGGCAGGAAGTCCTGAAATGCCTTGCTCTGCCAGTGCTGTGCAGGCTCTTTTTCCAGATCTTTCCTGCACATTAAGAAACCTCATTTTGCTGTGTCTTTGTTGCACAATGCAGGAATTTTTCTTTTCTTTTTTTTTTTTAATGTAAATTTGCCCATAGTCAGGCATGGTTATACCTAGAGTAAAATAAAACGACCACAACAGAATTAGTTTCTTCTCCTTCCTGTATTTTCTTCTATGTGAAGGGAGCTTT
The DNA here is from genome assembly GCF_003009895.1 of Hyaena hyaena. Classification (NCBI taxonomy): domain Eukaryota; kingdom Metazoa; phylum Chordata; class Mammalia; order Carnivora; family Hyaenidae; genus Hyaena; species Hyaena hyaena. Next base: position 1,053,482 of record NW_024081122.1, read on the forward strand.
GTATGATGACACTCAAGGTCTCTCATTGTCTCCTCACTTGTCTCCAGAAGTAACTTAATCGGTTTATTCTGTTTGGAAAGAAGTGAGGAATGCGTAGCCAGCCTCTTCCTACTTCCTCTTAGAAGCATTCTTGCTCACACAGATTTTGCACTGTCTTCTGTTCCTCCTTGTACATTTTCTAGGGATCTGCCTCAGTGAGGGGAGATGCCTGAGACTGAATCTGTCGAGTTTCAGGTTTAACCTTAGGAAGCATGGTGTGTATGACCAACATTCTCAAGTTTCAACTTTTTCAGGAAATAAAGTCAAGATTTATCCTCACCCTAATCCCCTTCCCTCACTCCATTTGTTTCATTTTCCCAGCTAGTTTAGAACATAGGTAGACAAGAGAGATGCTTATATGAACTCATCGGAAAATCCTGACATTTGCTGCATAGATTGATGAGTTTGAAAAAGAGGGAACGAGTAAAAGGTGGAAGACCTTAGTAAGTGAGGAGTAATTGAGGGTTTTGTTGCAGACCTGCAGTAGGTAGGTTGAACTCTGGAAATGCTTTACTGAAATGCACTGGCAGGGGGCACCTGGGTGGCTCAGTTGGTGGAGCATGCAACTTCGACTCAGGTCATGATCTTGTGACTCGTGAGTTTGAGCCCAGCATCGGGCCTTCTACTGTCAGTGAGGAACCTGCCTCGGATCCTCTGTCTCCCTCTCCCTCTTCACCTCCCCCACTCATGCTCTCCCTCTCTCAAAACCAAATAATTAATTTTAAAAATACAGTACGTTGGGCATTCAGTAGATGATGTGTAGGACTTGCCCTTCGTCTCTAAAGGCACACAGACATCAGCAAAAGCATAGGCCTCAGTAAGAGGGACAGTGTTAGCAAAGGTTTGGGCCTTCCTGAACAGTGAGCAAGCCTCAGCAAAGGATTGAGCAACAGCAAAGAGCAAAGAGCGACATCTCAGCCCAAATCCAGGCAGCAGACCTTGGGAGACTTACCGAACCAGCTGGCTCCTGACTATACCAGCAGATACTCAGCCCTGTGCCTGTACAGGCAGACTGGGTGCTGCGGATGGGGCAGCCTGGCATCCCAAGGTTTTGCAGGAAATGGGATCCCCACTTGTCCGGCATTCACAGAGGTCTCCGTAGGCAGGCTCAGACACACAAGTTTGCAATCACACAGAAAAGAGTTTCACTGTTTGGTTTTTTTTTTCACATTGGAGGATGGGTAATTTTTGCTGCTTTTAAACAGAAACGCAGATGATTTCTACAGAACTCTAGTGAGGTTCTAGCTGTAAATGCCAAATAAAGTGTCAATGAGTGAAATGACAAGGTGCTTTTTTTCTTTGCATTTTCAAATAAGCCACAACAGCAACAGTAGCAGCAGAAGTGGGTGGTGAGGAATTGGTGAGAATGGAATAAAAAAAAACATTGATAGCTGTTGAAGCAAGGAGTTGGGTGGATGGGAGGTAACTGCATGATTCTCTCAACTTCTGTGCGTTTCGATGTCAGGCCTAAGCAGGTGGCACTAGCTCTTATGTCTAAGGGGCCAAAGAGAAAATTGTGGACAGTCCACTCGAATTCAAATGGCTTGTCTACAGAGTCTCAAGTTTGATGCCTATAGGTTAAGTTCCCGAGACTTCCAGTGATGAAATGGCTGTTTACTCATAATATATGAATCTATCACACTAGGCAGAATCCATCCTCAGTATGTCCCTTGGTTGACAAAACCATGATGCCCAGAGAAGAAATTAACATGTGTGAATATGCCAAATGAAAAAAGAAAGACACCTGAGATAATTGTCTCATCATGGATGGGCTTTAGTGGTCAATGCAACTGGACATAATTGGGAATATTAAGATAGGAATTAAGTTTTCAGCTTTGAGTCTGGTGTTAATCTAACAAATATATTTTTGTGGCCTTTTTTGGGGTCTTTGCAGGAAAACAATGACCCTGCACACCCTTGGCATCAGGAAAGTACCCAAAGTTTTTCTACTTGCTTTGCGGTGGGATGGGGGGGGGACAGGGGAGGATAGAGAGCACCTTCATAAAACCAGGAGTAGGCCTGTCCTCCTAGAGAGACCTCTTCTTTTCCCAAAGAGGAAGCGCCACATCTTAGTTGACCATGAACTTTATGGTTAAAATGAATGGGTTAAAAGAACGAATAGTGAATTCTTTAGAGGGAGTGGGGGAATGCTACTTCTTTCCTAGGTTTGGTGTCTGCTTTCATATGGAAGGTGCTCCATTAGGACAGCACTCCACACTTCTATCCATCTCTTCATTCATCATTCCTTCCTTTGCATGGAGAGAGATGTAATTCCTTCAATGAGTTAGAAGAACATGGGCACAAGTAGCTATGAAGTCATTAAGGCCATTCTTACCTATCAGATGTATGATAGAGTTGCACCTCTCTTCACAAATGAGCTTTGGTTACTATTGACTCTTTCCTCCTGGCACAAGGACCAGACAGAGCCTTTCCAGCAGCCAGCAGGGTGATGTTGAGTAGAGCCCCCAAATAACCCTTGATGGTCATGTTGCCCAAGCCTCTGTAACTTAGAAAGGTTTGCTGTTATGCTACCATGCAGCTTATTTTAATTGAAGCAGAAATTAGTTCCTAGAAATGTTCACATCAAAAACTAAACTATGTAGGGGCACCTGGATGGCTCAGTCGGTTGAGCATCTGACTTTGGCTCAGGTCATGATCTCACAGTTTTTGGGTTCGAGCCCCATGTCGGGCTCTGTGCTGACAGCTCAGAGCCTGGAGATTGTTTTGGATTCTGTGTCTCCCTCTCTCTCTGATCCTCCCCTTCTCATGTTGTCTCTCTCTCTCAGAAATAAAAAAAAACAACAAAAAAACTAAACTATGTAGCATTGTCTTATTAGAGCCCAGGTAATGAAGAGGGGGGCATCTAATATTGAAGTTTGGAAGTATTGTGAACCATTTTCTTCAGTGACAGAATATTTGGTAAAAAGCATCACCTGCAGTAACTCAAAAAGCAGATAATGTATCCAATGAGCTTGCAGGTCTCAGAGAGGAGGTTAGAAAATAAAACATTAGTACCACATGTTGCTTACTGTTTATTGCATTTGAAAAGATACAGCAGAAAATACGGACTAGTTGGCAAGAAAAAATGAAAATACAGAAGGGCCATGTAGGATCAGAAAGGGCCATTACTTCTTTCTCCAAAAGGCAAACTGTAAGTCATAGGAACTCCTTGTGCAGAAAATCTGAGAAACTGATAAAAGTCACCCCCACTGGTAAGGGAAAAAATCAAGGATTTTAGTCATCACAACCATTATTAAAACTTGAAAACAAATGTAGATTAAAGTAACATCCAGTAAATCCTTTCAGTTAGACAGTGCAGCTCAGGGAATTGAGGCCAAAAATGTGGTTCTGACCATAGAGCTTGATAAACTCCAAGTACTTATTGGTAAGTTCAGACAGAGAGGCATGCCTTTGGGGAAAAAAAAAACCTGTAATTTTGCCTATTGGAGTGTGGATCTGCCTAGAATCAAATAGGAAAAATAATGTCTTTTTTTTTTGAGAATTATACTGTCTGGTAAAGTATGAAATAATACTAAGATAATTTCTGACTCTTTGACACTTATAAAAAAAAAATCCTTAAAACCCTAACCTCCCGTGAGCGAAAGTAAACTGAAAAAGAGCCTCTGCATCTCAAGAGGGAATGTTCACCAATGTTCTCTTCAGATGTGGTCAAGGAAAATAATAAAGAAGACCTTTCCAAAAGGCAGAGTGAATTGCCATAGAAATTTCTGGACAGTGAAGTCTTTTCCAGGAATCAGAATTGAAGTATGATCAAGGAATATTACCTCCATCAGGGAAATGGGCCCATCTAGCATCTGCTGAGCAGGATTTAGAATCACTGTGAACTAGTGATACAGAATGTCTTCTCTTCCTGAGTTTACCCCTTTCTGAATGGCAATGCTAGGCTGTCTTGTTTATGTTTCATGGTTATATAGTATATGTGCAGATGGAGGAAATGAGGATGTGGGGAAATAACTTATCTTTCTACTTCATAGGTGTCTGCAGCAAGAAGAGACCTATCTGGGTTGACACAAACGTTTCTCTCATCACCTTTGATGCAGAGGCTTCCATTCCATCCACAGATCCTAGACTTGACTGATCCTTTGACTAAAAGGGACTTTGGTTTGCCTCCCTAGGGAAAGAGGTGAGTCTACTTCTGTGTAGAAAGGATAGTGAACCAAATATTTGGTGGCAAGAACAAACTACGAGTTTGGGGGGCTGTTCACAACTGCTGTTCTTTTCATTCCCTGAACATGGCAGGACCAAATTTTCCTACATACATGGGTTTCATTTGACCATATGGCTTGTTTTTCTCAATATCATATGGGAAGAACCAAGGTGCATCACTTCCACTAACCAGTTTAACAGCCAGTGTGCTTCCCCAAGCCCTCCTCCCCATTGCCACAGATATTGGTAGTGGTCCAGATACTGGCTACTCCATCGTCTTGGGTCTTGGAGTGAGTTGCATCTGAAGTACATCCCTAAGGCTGACTGAACTAGAAATGCGTGTGGGCGGGAAATAAACTCAGCCTACGCTGCTGATGCGATAGTCCTGGCCAATTCTCTTCCTTTATTCTTGGGAGCAAACCTACCCATAGCAGGTACATGATCTGCTCCTGATTACCACAAGTCTTACAGATTCAGTGATGCCTGGGGGTCACGTATCAGAAAGCTCACTGCTGGGGCACCTGGGTGGCTCAGTCAGTTGAGTGTCTGGTTTCTGCTTAGGTCATGATCTTGGAGTTCTTGAGTTCAAGCCCCATGATGCTGACACATCAGAGCCTGGAGCCTGCTTTGGATTCTGTGTCTCCCTCTTTCCCTGCCCCTCCCCTGCTCTCTCTCTCTCTCAAAAATAAACAAAAATTAAAAAAAAAAAAAAAAGGAAAGAAAGCTCACTGCCTACAGGTATAAATTAATCCTTCAACTTTGTCTTTATAAGAAATACAAATGAGTTGGCCCTAATCAGTGAATTCTTTGTTTTATTCTCCATTGTTTCAACATTCAGGTATAAAAGAGGAGAGTTGAATTGGGACACATCAAAAGCATTGTTTCCTAAGCAACATTTGCTTTCCAGGCACTATTCTAAGTGCTTTACATATAGTGTCTTACTTAATCTTAACAACTACCTTACGAAGTAAGTTTTATTACTCCCACACCCACACAATCCTTACAGATATTCTTAATATTAACAATCCTTTACAGAGGAGGAAATGGAAATACAGAGAAGTTAATGACCTTGTCCGACAAATTTATTTCATTTCTTTTATCTTTATGATTCCCTATTTTGTTAAATAAGAGGGGATACTATCAAATTGAAGGACACATTATTCTTTTTATTTGTAAAACCCTCAGAGACTTTTTGTTTGATTTTCAAATTCTGCATTATACTTTCAGGAGAAAAGGATTTATGATCTTTAGGAATCTGTCAGCTTTGTTCCCCGAATAATTAATTTGCTAAAAAAGAATTCCAAGGAAGTAAAGGAATCTGCAAATCTAAAAAATGTGCTCATTAAGAGGCCATCAAAACAGAAAAATTAGGAACTTTGGAACCCTTCATATTGCCTGTTATAGTCAGCATGCAGTGAAAATTTGATTTCACTTTGTCAGATACTGAGTCATTAGACAGATTACACTTTAAAAAATCTTTGAATCTCCTTGTTGATATGCATAGATACAGATATAGGTACTTGTTGAATAATCAAATACTATTTAGATGTGTACACGTCTTTGGAGCTGAACTTGTAAGCAGCATGGACACCCATCCTGGCTTCCCTAGGTGTCCACACAGTCCTGGACACTTTCAAAGATGTCCTGGTATGAGCAATAGATTAATGATCCCCCTAACCATATGCCATTTCTTGGTTTGCATGCAAAAAGCCATAACCTATATTCAGAATAATGTATTACGGAAAATTAAGAGATGATTATCAGCTAAGGGAGAAAGAATAAATTCTTAATATATTTTCTATCCAGATAAAATTTCAGTGTGCAATAAAGGTGTGGTTCTTGTAGAGAAAACATCAAAGGCATTAGATCTGATTCTTGCGTAGTTTCCAAGGCTGATACTATAATAGATTTGATTAACTAGAGGAACATTGAGAGAAAGGGAGTGTGTTGTGGGGCGAGGCCAGGGGTCCTTTATCCCTTATCACCTATGTATTTTTGGTAAAGAAAAAGGAAGCTGATTTACCTTACCCTCCCAAAGGAATCCCTGATCTAGTTTGGGTATGCAGTTGATTAAGACTTTAAGACTACGTAAACCCTCAAAACAATCAGGCATGATCACATTTTCATATAAAAGAGTTTTAGCTACCAGCCCGTTCTCTAAATATATATATTTACAACCTTATTTGTAACCTTCTTTCCTAGTATAAATTTACCTTGCATTGGTCTGGAGCCAGAATTTCTGACAGGTGGAGTCAAGCAACTAATGAAGTTAGTGCTCTAGCTGCATTTGCTCCTCAGGATATAACCCCATTAAGTTATGTTAGATGGAGGGCGAGTCTTCAGCATAAAAGGGTTATGAAAAGAAATGCAATTAAGTAGGTAGGTGGAAGCTCAATATACCGTAAGTTCCCAATGTTGGAAATTTCCATTGTTTATACAATTTTGTCCTAGAACTTTCTAAATAATAAATCTGTAAGTACCTCCTTAAAATGTTAATCAGGATAATACCCTTGATCCTGACTCCTTTTCCATCAACATCTGCTTGATGAATCAGACATGAAGATAGACCAAATAGTTTTATAATAGACCATTATATATTTGATACACTCTCATTAGCATTCTTATAAATCTTTTAAAGGTCAAGAGGTCTCATATGTATCTTAGCTCTAAAATGTTATATGATATATATCAGTCATTTAATTTTTCAAGAATGAGGGTATAAATATTAAAGGACCCCACCATTAAGTAGCATATTCAAGGAAAATTTTTTTCTGATAATTCAGAAATAATTCACCTAGGCATATTTATAATTCTATTTCAGATTATTTCCAGTATTTAAGGTCATATAGATTAGTGATCTGAAGGTAGGTAAAGAAATAAGCCATTGGCAATCTCTCATATTTGTATGGTGTCTTCATTTTTCCAAGGATATTTTATATACATTAGTTTATTTGACACTTAATATAATAATCTAAGTTAGGCATTTGCTGTCTTCACATTTTTTTCTTAATATTTTAGAGAGAGAGGCTGCAAGTGAGCAAGGGGCAGAGAGATAGAGAAAGAGAGAAGCAGGGCTCACCTGAGGCTCATGTTTTTACCCAAAGTGGGGCTAACGCTCACCTAAAGTGGGGATGGGCTCACCAATATAGGACTCAAACTCACCAACTGTGAGAGCATGACCTGAGCTGAAGTCAGATGCTTAACAACTGAGCCATGCAGGATCCCTGTCTTCACTTTTAATATGAGAATACCCAGGCCTAAAATTGTGTCCAAATCACACAGAGCTAAGACCCCAAATCAAGTCTTCTGCTTCCAGGTCTAGTTAGTTTTTTTCAGAAAATCACTGTTCTGTCTTTAGTTGTAATATGTGTTTAGAAAACTCAATGTGTATTTATGTTTGTTTGACTTTTACTAGAGACCTGGTGTTTTTCTGTGTTCACAGAGGAGATAAGAATCACCACCACAACTTAATTTAAAATTATACATATTAGCTACGCATAGTTCATATGGAGTGATTGCTAGGACATATTGAAATCAACATATTTTCACCACATAACACAGAGGACTCCATGCTAAGATGAAAGGAATAATAATCATTGTCTTTTCTTATTTATTCATCCAGGTGAATGTCTCCATGTTTCATGACTGCAGGTCATGGAATGGGCATTACTGTGTTCAAACACCAATGGTACAAGCACTCAATAAAGATCTGCACACTTGAGCATCATTGCTGGCCTTCTCAACTCTTTGCCTTGACTTATACCAAACCAGTAGCTTTTTACCTTATACAAATACAGAAATATTGGTCACCATGACCTGTTTTAATCCTCACTTGAAAGTGAGACCAGATTTCCCACTCAGCTCCTATTAAATACAATGTTCATCTCTGGCCCTTTGACAGAACAGTAGCTATGCAGCTGTTACATTCCATTTTAGAGATGCCCGTCAAGGCAACAGTGGAGGGACTCATACTTTCTGTACATTTATCACTTTAAGATGGAGATGAAAATGCTCTGTGTAAATGTAAGTTATTATCAACCATTTACAGGACTAAGGACTTCCCCAATACAGGCTGATACCAGATACGTTATTAGTTCTGAAGAACCCATTACAGTTTATGGTGTCAGTGATCTGATGAGAGCATATAATAGGGACATCATCTCTGTGACCCAGCAAAATATCATTTATACCTTCGATGAGATGGAATAAAAGACATTAAACTTATGAGATATCTTAAGGTACAAAAAGAATGGTAGGAGAATATTGGGTGACCTTGTGAATCCAGTCCATCATTGTTACCAGGGACAGTAATAAAGGCTCAAATGGCAGATATATCCACTTAAGTGTGAAGCCTTTCCAAAATATCTGGGAGCCTGCATAGATAATTAAAATAATCATAAACCACTGTATGGTAGAAACCAACCACAGCATTAATAATCATAGAATCAGAATTTCCACAAATCCCTGGGCTAACCATCCAGCCATCATTTCTTTTTGTTTTGAGTCATACTGCAAAATATAGTCCTTTACTTCTCCAGTTCCTCATTGCAGAAGATTAAACATACAAACAGCCATTTTGCATACTCTAAGTTTAAAGTTTATTTGTATATGAGTTTAATGTATGTTTATTATACACCCCCTCCATACTTATATTCCCATGCATCTATCCATCCACCTGATGGAATTCACCAACGCAGGACTGGTGAGGGAGGGTTCATTGTATCTTTTCCTCAACCATGTTTATTTTCTCTCCTTTCCTCCCACCAGCTTTCTTTTCACTGCTATGAATGTCACACTGATTTCACTTTGGGGAATCATTTCTGCATTTCTCTTAATCTGTTTGAGCTGTATCTCAGTAGACACCAGAAGGGAGTCAGAACCAATATCCTTAAGGAGCGGGGCACCTGGGTGGCTCAGTTGGTTAAGTGTCGGACTCTTGACTTTGGCGCAGCTCACATCTCCCCATTCCTGTCTTCACATGGAGTTTTAGCTCCACGTCAGTCTGCACTGAATGCATGGAGTTGGCTTGGGATTCTCTGTCTCTCTCTCTTTCTGCCCCTCCCCTACTCATATGCTCATGTTCTCTCTCTCAAAATGAATAAACATTTTAAAATAGATATACTTAAGTAGCAATACTGATAGAGAAATTAGGTCTTAGTGTGAGTGAGAAACAATTTGGAAGAAATTTAGGGGGAAAAATCCCTTCCATAGCTCCATGTTTCCTACTTCATTTATATTTACTTCAACAGGAGCAGGAACTATATAGTGTGAAATATTCTTTCAGAGCAAACATGCTGTCTAGAGGGGGCAGGATCATATGCTTTCTAAATAGTTAGCCAGGAAAAGAGTCATTATATTATCTGTCAAATGGCAATGGTGACGGTCTGCCCAATCATTACTATTATTATTGTCATCATCATCATATTTGTGTCCCTTGGTCTCCCAAAACTTTACATTTTTGTAGATTATAAATACTTTTTTGTATATAAGTTCAGAATCTCAAAACCTCTATGTAAGGTAGACAGAAGTTATTTTCTGTATCTTATAAAGAATAATATTAGGACACAGAGATACGTAACTTGTCACATAGTTTGTAAGTGGTGGAGAAGAGATTTGAAACCTCATTTTTCCTAGAGCCCAAACTTGTCACTATCCTCTTACACCGCCTCCAAAGACAGTTTGTGGTAAGGACCTGGTTAAAGAGTCAGATGTTATTTGAAAATGCAGTCTCTCATCCAGAGCATTTGAATAAGCCATTCTGGCCATCACCTAGCATTTCTGAGTGCTACAGAAGCTAACACCTTGATCGTTAAGGGTATTCTGGAAATAGAGAATTCTGATTATTTTAAGGGGAAGGGTAAGTTATAGGAGGAGCTAAGAGGTTATGAATGATCAAAGGGTAAAACCAAGGGACGGTCTATTGAAAACAGTTTGGATGCTCATTATACAATCACATTCTACTAGTTTCACACCCTCATAAGTTTATGTCAATCCGCATTGCACCCATGATTGTTAAGAGGTGGGAAAATTGCTGTGTTCCCCAGATCATTTTCCTAGAAGGGAATGCTGGTGGAGATGAGGTGGAAATCTTGGCCCCTGGGAGAATATTTGCAACCTTGATATATCAGTGCTATAGAAAGTTCTTTCATCAGTACATATGCTGTACGAGTTTGTGTGTGTGTGTGCACATATATACATATGCATATGGGTGGTAGGATAGAGTTCCTCTAGCTCCCTTCCACACCCCTTCCAGCAACTCTATTTGAAAACTCAGTGCTGCTTCCAAGTGTGGGGCAGGGTTGACTAACAAGAGTTATGACCCTTGGTTGCACAGAGAGGAGGCCAGGAAGCGGTGGAAAGTGGAAACTCATTAGAGCAAAAGCAGATGATCTGCTAATTGATAGAAAGCAAACCAAATTTCAAATCTAGGTGCCCCTTAAGTCCCATTTTATTCATAATCTCTTAGTCACCAGGGCAAAGGAGTTCTCTTACCCATATCTCCTATAGTTAGTATCAGGGCAAGAAGCAGGTCTTCCCCTCCCTTCCCTTCCCTACCCTTCCCCTACCCTCCCTTTTCCCCTCCCTTTTCCCCTCCCTTTTCTCCTCCCTTTTCCCCTCCCTTTTCTCCTCCCTTTTCCCCTCCCTTTTCCCCTCCCTTTTCCCTTTCCTTCCCCCCTTCCCCTCCCTCCCCACCTTCCCCCTTCTTTCCCTTCCCCTTCCTTCCTCTCCCTTCCCTTCCCTTCCCTTCCCTTTCCTTCCCCCTCCCTTCCCCCTCCCTTCCCTTCCCCCCTCTCTTCCTTTCCCTTTCTTTCCCTTCCCTTCCCTGCCCTTCCCTGTCCTTCCCTGCCCTTCCCTTCTCTCTGTCTTTCTCTCTCTCTCTTTCTTTAAAATATTTTTAATTTTAGAGGCTCCTTGGTGGCCTAGTCAGCTAAGCATCTGGTTCTTGGTTTTGGTTTAGGTCATGATCTCATGGTTTATGGAGTCAAGCTGTGTGTCTGTCAGTGCAGAGTCTGCTTGGGATTCTCCGCCTCTGTCTCTCTCTCAAAAGAAATAAACTTAAAGGAATTTTAATGATAGAATAGGTTTATAATTACATAAACATTGCAAACTTAGTGCCAAGAGGTTTAGTATACCAGCCACCTAGTTTCCCCTATTGCTAACTTACTATGATAAACTTGTCACAAATAAGCAATCGACACTGGTATGCTACTATTAACTAAATTTTACACTTCATTCTCATTTTGCTAATTTTTCCCTAATGTACTTTTTCTGCTCTAGGACCCCATCCAGGTTATGACTTTGCATTTAGACGTCATGTCTTCTTAGTTTTGTCTGCTCTATGACAGTTTCTCAGACCTTCTTTTGAGGAGTAATGATGAGCTGTTTTGTAGAACATTTGTTAATTTGGATGTGTTGGATGTTTTCTTATGTTTAGACTGGGGTTATGGGCTTTTGGAAGGAAGACTAAAGAGGTGAAGTGCCACTGTCATCACATCATATGAGGTCTACATGCTATCAACATGACTCCTTGCTGATGACGTGAGCTTTCACCTGGCCCAGAGAGTGTTGGCAAGGTTTCTCCCTGGAAAGATACTTTCCCCCCTTTACTCTTTGAAAGAAAGTCACTTGACATCACTCAGCCCTGGGAAAGAATAGTACAGCTCCACCTCCTAGATATTAGAGTATCTGTATAAATTATTTGGGATTCTTTCAGTTTGAAAAAGTTTCTTTACATCCAACAATTCTTTTATCATAACTCCACTGGTGACAATGACAATTTTTGTTAATTGAAAAATGTCTTTGTTTTGCCTTTATTTTTGAAGGATGTCTTTTGGGTGAATATAGTATTCTCGGTAGACAGTTTTTTTTATTGGCTTTCAATATTTTCATAGTTCCTTGCATTTTATTCTGGCTTGCATTATCTCTGATGAGAAGTTAGTAGTAATTATTATTCCCTTGTAGGTAGCGACTGCTTTCAAGATTTTTCTCTTTAAATTTGGATTGTGGCAATTTGACTATGATGCTCTTTGGTTTTCTTTGTCTTTATCTAGGTTGTTTTTTCTTGAGTTTATTGGATTTATGCATTGACAATCATCAACAGAGTTGGGAGCTTTTAGGCTATTATTCTTCAAATGCTTTTTTAAAAAGCCCTTTTTTCTTTCTTATCTCCTTCTGGGATTTTAATAACAAATATCATTGGACCACTCATTACTGTTGCAGTGGCAAATGATACTTTGTTTTTATTGTATGTGTTTGTATCTTTGTTTTATCCCTATGTATTTAAATTTAAATAGTTTTATTTGACCTATCTTTAAGCTTACTGATACTTTCTATATCTAATGTCCAATTTGCTCTTAAGCTCATTTCACTATAGGTATTGAATTTCCACCTGTATTTCCATTTTTTAATATAGTTTCCATTTCTCTTTTACAATTCCTTGCCTATTAACTCTTTGTCGCCACCTTTTCCTTTAAGTCATTGGAGATATTTATGATGAGACTTTTAAAGTCTAGATATGACCATATCAACATTTGTGTCCTATGTATTTGTCTGTGTTAACTTTCTTTCCCCCTGATTCAGAGTCATATCATCTTGCTGTTTCTTATATCTAACAGATTTTTACTTGGGGGTAGACCTTGAGAATGCTACATTGCTGAGAATCTGATTGTCAAGCTCAGCTCATTCTGGTCAGGGTTTTGTTTTAAGTTTGGCTGGAGTAGGTCTGGAGTAGCCCACCTCCTCAATGACTTTGCTAGAGGCCAGGATCTCAGCCAAAGAGTAAGTGTGTTCAGTGAGGCCTTTCCACTCTGGCTAGTTAGAACTCCGATGTCTGCCAGTATTGTTCAACTCCCAGGATCTCTATTTGGCTCACAGACCCCCAATAGCTGTTCTCTAGAGATCCTGAAGTGCATTTCTTAGATATGTACAACTTTGTATTTGGCCAAAAGCATAAGGGGGGGGGTTCTTTCTAGACTTATAGAGCTCCTTATCTATGCAGCTCCCTCCTCTTTGGTGCCCTGAGACACAGATAACAGTCTTCTCAGAAATTCTGGACTTTCATGTCTCTCTCCTGACTGACAAGACTGCTACTCTCTTGTATTCCACTTCCTTTTAAATTTTTTTGAAATGATTTGTTTATTTCTGAGAGAGAGAGACAGAGAGACAGTGTGAGCAGGGGAGGGTCAGAGAGAGGGGGAGATACAGAATCTGAAACAGGCCTCAGGCTCTGAGCTAGCTGTCTGCACAGAGCCCAATGCGGGACTCAAACTCACCAACCGTGAGATCATGACCTGAGCTGAAGTCAGACACTCAACCGACTGAGCCACCCAGGTGCCCCTTGTATTCCACTTCCTTGTATTATGATTTGGGTGATGGCTCCAGGCAGAAGGTCTGGTGAATTGAGAGCTCACATTATATATTTTTCGTATGTCAAGTATTATATTCCTGCACTGTCTGTTTTCCATTGTCTGAAAGGAATTGCCTTATACATTGTGTCCAAATATATGGTTCCTTGTGGTGAAATAAGTAAAATATTGGTTATTTCCTAATTACTTAAACTGGAAGACTTGTTTTGATATTTATTTAGTCACTCTACCAATTTGGCCAGTGTTTCTAAGTATTCCAGAGCTACTGTTGCCTAAGATACTAAGATACTACTATAAATCTTTGTCTTTATTTCCAATGCACAGCAATGACCAGTAGATATATAAGGTTTAGCAGATTCTGTATTACAAAATATGTGGAATCCAGAACACTATCAGAATATTTTAAATGAGTGGCTATTAAAAATAGTACAGGTTAAAAAAAAAAAAGAAAATAGTACAGGTTATTCTATGTCATAAAAACTTCATCAAGGAACAGAGAAATGTCGTATGTAAATGTAGAGACATTCAAAGATACTCATCTTTTTGAGGGACAATGTCTGATCCCAAATAAGGCAGAGAGGAAGAATCAGAAAAGAAATTAGAATCCTCTGTTTTGAGGCATGATTCACTACAGTTTTGTTTAAATTTCAGATTTTCATGTAATTGATATCAGGCCTCCAAAACATGAACTTTACAGGATAGATGAATATGATGCTTTAACTTTACACATTGTCTACACTCAGACCTTAAGAATGAATTGACTGGTGTTTTTAAAAATTCTCTTATTACCATGACTCAGATAAACCCAGTACCTTCTTGGCAGAGGCAGGTAGATTGGTAACAATCACATGGGACCAGAATCAGAATATAACTCTTTATTCTAAGTAGTTGTAAGAACATGAGAAAGGAATAATCTTCTGAAGCCTCATTTTTTCTCCATCAATAAGTACATATTAGAAAACAACTCATTTGTTTACCTAACACCTATATATGTGAAGGCCCTGTTACATAGTAAAATGCTATACATAATATAAAGTTACAGTTACATGGGGTATTTTGCGGTAGGTTTTAAGGAACATCAAAAAACATCAAGACATATCCTTCATTAGCCATTAATGTCTAAAATCCCCATCATTTGACTCTTCCTCTTTGTTTAAGACGTTGACTTCCGAGGGGCCCGACTGGAATGTAGGAGGAATTAGTTGAGGTGCTGGTTTTGTTCACTGAACACTAAACTGAGGAGAATGGAAAGTAGAAAAGTAAACTTTTTTAGAAGACAGGGTTGGGAAGTTTTAAAGTGTGGTATGCCACTGACATCAGCATGCCTACACAGTGAAGTGAACTGAGGAGTAAGGAATAGATGACAGCAAAGTGAGTGCTGACAGAAGAGAGGGGATCATGGAACAGGAGCTGATCTCTGTACTCTAGTCTAAAGCCCCACCTTAGCCTGAAATTTTTACATCACTCAAAAGACTAATTTTCACAATACCCTACCTGTAGGAGGCAGCAACTGCACAGAAGGGAAGCTTTACAGAATATTAGAGATAATCTAATTTTAGTTTGAAGATTAACATACCAAATTTTCTCTTAAGTCTATGGCTCACGCATGTAAAATGCCTTGCTTTTAACCCAAAATTTGTCGGTATTAGATGTGGGTCTGAGCTGAAGGCCTGTGGCTCTCGGTCCTTGCTTCTTTCCACCCCTCCAGGACACGTCTTCTGTTTCCTGTTATGGGTGCTGTAAGTGAGAACATAACCTGCCAGCTGTCATGGCACAAACCAGAGGCATGATTAAATCTCTTCCATGATTTCTTTTTTTTTTTTTTTTTTT
>NW_024081122.1:1068973-1119739 GCF_003009895.1 Hyaena hyaena
GCAGTCAGCACAGAGCCCGACGCGGGGCTCGAACCCACGAACCGCGAGATCATGACCTAAGCGAAAGTCGGACGCTTAACCGACTAAGCCACCCAGGCGCCCCTCTCTTCCATGATTTCTGAACGTATGTTCCTGCACTCAGGTGGCTCCCAACCCCTTTAGCATGCTCTCGTAAAGTTTTGGACAGAAATATAGATGTGGGTTTCTATCTACAGACAGTGATCTATCCTTCTAGTATATATCATTGCTTCCTGGAATCCTGTGCTGGCATGGCTACTACCCAAGAGGTTAAAAAGATTGATGTATAACCCGGAGTGCTTTCCATTTCAAGAAGAAATACACATTGCAGAACTGTCTTCTGGTTTTAGTCATTGCCAAAACGATATGCCCGAGACTGTGTAGACACATCAACAAGCACCCTTAGTAGGTCTTGCACTTGAAACTCTGTGGAATGAGTGATTGTATGTGTTAATAAGAAACCTGAGACATGGTGTGAGGTTCCAATGAGTCAGGATCATCTTCTCCATGTCTAAAAAATGGTGGTCCAGGAATTATTCTCAATTCATTATAGCTCAGTTCACAGAGAGAGAGTAATGAGATTCTAAAAGCCTAACTCCTCCTTTTTACAAATTAAAAAAATATAGGTGGTACTAAGTGTTAAATGGCTCACTCGAGGCCACACAGACAGATTGTAGCA
The DNA here is from genome assembly GCF_003009895.1 of Hyaena hyaena. Lineage (NCBI taxonomy): Eukaryota > Metazoa > Chordata > Mammalia > Carnivora > Hyaenidae > Hyaena > Hyaena hyaena. Next base: position 1,069,671 of record NW_024081122.1, read on the forward strand.
AAGCTACAATGAATTTCAGGCCCAGGGACTTAGTCCAGTGGTAAGGGCTCTTATGAGGATTCATACTATTCAAACAGAAAAAAAAAAATCTAAGTCAGGAAAATATCTTGAATAACTGAGTGTTTCACATAAAATAAAAGAAACAATAGAATATTTCATGATAGACTGTCAAAACAGATGTCTTTTATTGGGTCTGACACAATCAGACATATAAACATAGACATACACACCCTCAGAAACCTGTTCCAGATAAAAATTGGGTGAAATTCCCCAAGTTACCGCTTTGTCAGCCGCTGGTATCATCAAATAGTTTTAATCTCTTTTCTGAGCACAACTCAGATATTCAACAGCTGGGAATAAATAAGCAATATAAATCTCTATTTCTTGAAAAGAGAAATGAAGTCTATACCTTTCAGATAACTTAATAACCTCTAGCATCAGTAATAAATATCCAGCTTTCTGTGTAAATTACACTGGGTCTTGGAATATTGTACTCAGCCCTGAGTTATTTGTTTCATATATTGCATCTCTGTGTATACAAATTAGAAAGAAATGCTTTGGAATGTGATTAAATTACAGTTACAGGGAGGTGCACAATGATATTTTAACTCAGACACATTTCTCTCTATGGGTTCCCTGGTTCTTTGTTATAATTGCAGTTAATTAAATTACTACTCCAGAATTTCTCGATAAGGCAGGCATTCTCAGTGTCAATGGAAACCACCTAGTCACTCTGATGTCCGACCAGTCTAATCTTGCCCTAGACAGTGAAGGCTCATCATCTGACGATCACAAGCCTTCCCAGTTGTTCCTTTCAAGCCCTATAAGCTGCTCTAGATTTTGTAGAGAGCCAGGGTGAGAGAGACTTGGCAAAGTTTTAACAGTTTTATGGTTTGGGTTGAGTCGTAGTGCTTTGTTCATATTTGACCGGTGACCAGGTCTATTGCATGGCTTATCTGATCTTTGCACCTGTCATCAAAGCTTGATACTGACCCGCACAATCACACTGCTTCAGGATGGATTTTCATCTGAGCCCATTCTTCCACGGCTCACTAGTTGCACTGAGCAACACATCATTACAGAGCTAAAGGTGGTGGGTGGGCCTTCTGAGAGAGCCTTTGAAACTTGAAATGGATCTTTATTATGATGTCAACAAGTACTGACTAAACAGAACTCTTAGGTTCTAAGAGAAACCAGTGAAGATTATTTGGGTAGCTCATTCATTTACTGTCAGTCCAACAGTTCATTTTAATCAGAACGCGTTCTGCAAGAAACTCCTATCTGATATGCAGAACAATGAATTTGTATCTGCTTGTACAGTTGACCCTGAAAGGAGAACACCCACAGCACAAGATGTATCACACCCTATCTCTGAAAATCACTGTCTCCCAGAGTCACAGATTTCATTATGTAAAAATTTCATTACAAATTTTGCTTGGATCACTGAGTTCTTGACCCTTTTTGTTGTTTAACAAAACAAAATTCAGTTCAACATATTAATACTTTACACAATAAACAAAATGTATCTGAGGGGAAATTAAATCTATGAGATACGTGTGTGTGTGTGTGCGCGTGTGTGTGTGTATATATGTATGTAGATATTTTATATATATATATCAATGATTGAACTTAAGTTTGTCTTGTGCTTCTTCCTTAGAGTTTTATAAGGGTCCTAAGAACTTAGAAGGATGTAAGTCAAATGTTTGAACTTTGAGTTTTGTAGATAATTGGCAAAACAGCTAAATAGCCTTTGAATGGCTCCCTGAGCAGTTCATCTTTTGGATTTCAAGACAACAGTAGCAATATCAATTCTGATAATCAGCACGGTTTGGGTTTGCTGGGCACAGTGAAGGAGCAGACCAGCAAAACTCATTCCCATGAGGCCCTCAATGCCTCTTGGACAAATTTATCTGAGGGAAGAAAGGACCCATTGCTTGCTCTGTTCCCCGGATACATCATGGTATTGGAGATAGACACAGGTTAAGGGCAAATTAAATGGCTATTCCCCCTAATCTATGTATTACACTGGCACACAATTGTGCTATCCTGAAACCCCTCTAACATGGTCTGATAAAAGGGGACGCTCTTTTTTCCCAGTGTGTGTATAGATCACCTTTCAGCTCTGATAACCTTGCAGCTTTAAGGGACAAGCTAGAATGTCCAGTGGCAGAGGTCATAACATCGTTTCACTAGATCAAATTTCCTTTCCTAAGGGAGGAATACTAACACTGGGGTAACAGAAATGCATTAGGAACAGAGGAGACCCATGTTGTGTTCCAGTTTGACCACCACTTTTCCACTATTAACCATTTGGAGCTTGGCTATACATTTTTATTCATTGGTATTACCAAATGAGAAAATGAAGGTCCTTTTGGCTTCTTTTATTCTAAGGTTTTCAAACACCTCACTAGTGTGACTGATTTCAGATCGTTAGCACGTATGCAACAGACTGATTGGTAATATCGCTGTAACAGCTTATAATGACCTTCCAAGATTGCCTTTTGATTCCTACAGCTATGGCAAAAAGCCTATATTTGTTAAATATTATATAATATTAATGGCTAATAATGTACTCTTTGGAACCAAACAGCCCTGGATTATAATTAAGCTTTTAAACTTATTAACTATATGATCTTAGGCAAGTTAAGTAACCCCTCTATGACTCAGTTTCATTAACTGTAAAACGTTTATAAAAATAGGTCCATACTTAGAGTTGCTGGGGGGTTGAATGATTTGTAAAGCAATTAAAATAGTCCTTGATGTACAGAAATATTGCAATAAACATTAACTCAATACCATTACATTTTTACAGAAACAAAAAACATAAAAATAGGATCCTGAACGTTATGGTAGCATAGAAAATTGTATTGATTTCATGCAGGTTCTGCATGGATCTTGATGTGGTCCTTCTTTCGAAGGTCATGGGACCAATTTCAGTTCCTTAATTATAATAGGAGCTCAGTGATATCAATGTGAACATTTGTCACTTTTGCAATCTGTTGGTGTGATTATAAGACTTAGTACTTGGAGGGAAAGAGTACGAATTACCACTAGAAAAAGATATGGCTGTGACCTGAGTAGTTTTTGTTGTTGTTTGTTTCTTTCTTTGTTTTAGAGTGGTGTTAGATATTTCTTGAAATCCCCCAAGACCCATTGAACATGAAGCCATTTCATCCCAGGCTGCCAAATACTGGGAATGATACAGTAAATACTACAGAATTTCCATATCTTAATCAGTTCTAAAACATTAAACCGTAAATAAGTTATAAAGTAAAAGTTGATTAATTCACTTATGAAGATCAAATTGAGGAAAGAAGTATATTACTCAATTAGGCTATTTATTCTGAGATTGTCGTGGGTTTATATGCCATTGTCAGATATCATACAGACATTACATACCCTTTAAGAAGTTTCCCCAATGGCGGGGCGCCCGGGTGGCGTAGTTGGTAAAGCGTCCGACTTTCGCTCGGGTCATGATCTCGCGGTTCGTGGGTTCGAGCCCCGCGTCGGGCTCTGCGCTGACTGCCAGCTCAGAGCCTGGAGCCTGTTTCAGTCTGTGACTCCCTCTCTCTCTGACCCTCCCCTGCTCACGCTGTCTCTCTCTCTCTCTCCTAGAAATAAATAAAACATTAAAAAAAAAAAAGTTTCCCCAATGGCAAGTAGCATCACAAACCTGTAATAAAAATCACACAACCAGGATATAAATATTGATATAGTCAAGATTCAGAACCTTTCTATCATCACAGAGATCTTTCCTGTTGCCTCTTAAAGCCATAGCCACTTTCTTCCCATTCCACCACCTTTGTAACCCATAGCAACCACTAAGTTCTTCTCCATTACTTAAAAATTTATACATTGGGGAATGTTACATAATGGAGTCCTACGTTATTGTAAACCTCGGGGATTGCTTTTTTTATTCAGCATAAATTTTTGGAGTTTCATCCAGGTGTGTGTATCAATAGCAATAGATTGTTCCTTTTCATTTCTGAGTAGTATTCTGTGGCATTAATGTATTACAGTCTCATTAACCATTCACTTTTTTTTTCTTTTTTGGCGAGAGAGCATGCAAGAGCAGGAGAGGGGGCAGAGGGAGAGAGAGAGAGAGAATCTTAATTAAGCAGGTCCACACTCAGCACGGAGGCCAATGTGGGGCCTTATCCCATGACTCCGGGATCATGACCTGAACCAAAATAATGAGTTGGATGCTCAACTGACTGAGCCACTCAGGCGCCCTAAACATTAATCCTTTAAAGGATAACTGGATCATTTCCAGGTTAGGGGGATTACAAATAAAGCCGCTATGAATGTATATGTTCAGATTTTTGTGTGAACGTTAGCGTTTATCTGGGAAAAGTGCCCAGGGGTGCGATTGCGAGATCAAATTATAGCTGCATATTTAGTTGTTTAAGAAAAAGCCAAACTAGGGGCACCTGAGTGGCTCAGTCAATGAAGTGTCCGACTTCGGCTCAGGGCATGATCTCACAGTTCGTGTGTTAGAGCCCCGTGTCAGGCTCTGTGCTGACAGCTCAGAGCCTGGATCCTGTTTCAAATTCTGTATCTCCCTCTCTCTCTGACCCTCCCCTGATTATGCTCTCTCTCTCTCTCTCTCTCTCTCTCTCTCAGAAATACATTTTTAAAAAATTTTTAAAAAGAAAGAAAAAGCCAAACTGTTTTCTCGACTGGCCATACCATATTACATCCCACTAGCAATGTATCAGAGATTGTGATTTAGTTTCTCCAAATTCTCACCAGAATTTGCTGTTGTCACCATTTTTTTTTAATTTTAGCTATTTTGATAAGTGCACATTGATAGCTTGTTATGGTTTGGATTTGTATTTACGTCAGGGATACTAATAATGAGCTTCTTTTCATGTGCTTCTTAGCCATTAATTTTCTGTATATTCTCTTTGGTGAAATGTCTGTTCATATCTTTCCCACATAGTCTAATTGGATTGTTTGTTTTTTACTGTTGAGTTTTGACAGCTCTTTGTATATTCTAGATGCTGGGCTTCGTTGGAAATGTAATTGGCGAATATTTCCTCCCAGAGTGCACCTTGTGTTTTCATTCTTTTAACAGTGTCTTTTGCCAAGCAAAAGTTTTTTGATTTTTATGAAATCCAGCATCATTTTTGTTTGTGAATTGTGCTTTTGATGTCTACTCTTTGTCTTGCCAAATACTTTCTCTTGTGTTTTTTCCCTTATGTTTTTATAGTTTGGTATAGTTTATAGTATAGCATTTTACATTTGAATCCACGATCCATTTTTAGTTTAATCTTTGAATAAGACATGAGAGTTTGATTGAGGTTAATATTTTTGTCTACAGATGTCCAAATACTCCAGTACCACTTTTTGAAAAGGCTACTTTTCCTCCATTGAAATTCTTTGCATCATTGTTGAATATCAATGAGATATATTTGTGAGTCTATTTCTTTGGTCTGTTCTATTCTGTTCTAATCTTTGTGTCTGTGTCTTCACTAATAACACAAGTCTTAATTATTAGATATACATATGTTTGTATATACATATACACACATACACACACACATATATATAAAGAAGTCTTGAAATTGGATTGACTGATTCTTCCAACTTGATTCTTCTTTTTCAAAGATACTCTAGTTCTTTTGCTTTTCAATATAAATTTTTAAAATAATCTCTTTATTTACAAAAAAATCATTCTGAGATTTTGATAGGAATTTTATTACACTTAAATATCAATTTGGGGAAAGTTGACATCTTTGTTATACTGAGTCTTCCAATCCATGAATGCTTTATATATTTAGATATTGTTTGATTTCTCTTATCAGCATTTCATAGTTTTAGTATAGAAGTGATATACATATTTTTCTAGATTTATGGTCAAGTATTTTGAATGATTATAATGATCTTTTTAATTTCCGTGTACAAGTACACATGCTAGTATAAAAAGTACAATTGATTTTTGCAAGTTTATCTTGTATCCTATAATAGCTTAATAGTGTCCTATACTAATGACACCTGGGTGACTCATTCTGTTGGGTGTCTGACTCTGATATCAGGTCAGGTCATGATCTCACTGTAGTGGGATAGAGCCCCATGTTGGATGCCATGCTGTGCAGAACCTGCTTGGGATTTTCTCTTTCCCTCTCCCTCTGCCCCTTCCCTGCTCGTGTGCTCTATCTCTCTCAAAATAAATAAATAAACTTAAAAAATAATGTTATACACTAGCTTGATAAAACGAATTAGGGAGTTTTCCCTTCCATTTTTTGGGAAGAGATTGTTTAGGATTGGTACAGTTGTCCTTTAAACAATTGGCACAATTCTTGGGGAAACCATCTGGGCCTGGAGATTACACTGGGGAATATCTTGAAATTATGAATTCAATTTCCTTCCTAGTTATAGGAGTTGTAGTAGATTTTGAGGGATTGATCTACTTCATCCTTACTGTCAAATTCAAATGTGTGAAGTTACTACATATTATCTTTTGGATGCCTGCAATGCCTGTAGTGATATCCCCTGATATCTGCAATGTCTGCAGCAATATCCTCTGAATTGTTCCTGATGTTGGTAATTTGTATCTTTTTTTTTATCAGTCTTGCTAGCAGTTTGCCAATTTTATTGATCATTTCAAAAAATCAGTTCTCTGCTTCATTGATTTCCTCCATTGTTTTCCTGTTCAATTCCATTGAATTTTGCTCTTATCCATATTATTTCCTTCCTTCAGCTTCTTTTAGTTTATTTTGCTTTTATTTTTCTAAGTTCTTTGTGTAAGAACTTAGATTTTTTATTGGAGTCTTCCTCTTTTCTAATGTGTACTTTAACTGCTACAAATGTCCCTCTTGTATGTTTTAACTATGTTCTATAAATTTTGATATATTCTATTTTCATTTTCATTCAGTTTGATGTATTTTCTTATTACCTTTGAGGCATTCTCTTTGACACATGTATGATTTAGAAATATACTGTTTAGTTTCCAAATGATTGGAGATTTTCCTGTTATATTTTAATTCTTGATACATAGTTTGTGGCCATTGTTTTCAGAGAAAACATCTGTATGGCTATAAATTCTTTAAAATTTTTGAGGTTTGTTTTATGCCTAAGATACGGTCTATTTTTGCATATGTTCTGTGAGCACTTGAAAGAACGTGTTTTTTGCTATTATTGGGGGAGTGTTTCATAAATGTTGACTAAATCCTTTAGGTTGATGGTGTTGTTGAGTTTTTCCACATCCTTGCTGATTTTCAGTCTAGTCATTCTATAATTTATTGAAAAAGGGGTGCTCTTTGCATAACTTTTTTAACACTTTCTGTAGGTACTGCATTATATATACATATCATCAGAGTTTACTGGTGTCACCATTTTACCAGTGTAGAAAGTATAGAAGTATAGGGGCACATGGGAGGCTCAGTCGGTTAGGCATCTGACTTCAGCTCAGGTCACGATCTCACAGTTCGTGTGTTCGAGCCCCATGTCAGGATCTGTGCTGACAGCTAGCTCAGACCCTGGAGACTGTTTCAGATTCTGTGGCTCCCTCTCTCTCTTTTCTCCTCCCCTGCTCATGCTCTGTCTCTCTCTGTCTCAAAAATAAATAAACTATAAAAAAAAGGTATAGCAGTATAGAAGGAGTATAGAAAGTTTTACCTTTCCTAATTCGTAATATCATCTTAAATATCTCCTCTACACACATTTAGAACCACAAAAATCATTACTACAAATTTTTGCTTCAATTGTCAAAAATAATTGAGAAAACTCCAGAAAAGAAATATTTTTGCTTACCATGTTTTTCCTTCCTTTTTGATATGCCAAAATTCTTTTATTTTTCTTTCTTTCCCATTTTTTCAGATTTTCTTTTGAAACAGATGTACTGGTAACAAATTCTTTAAGTTTCCCTTCATCTGAATATGTCTTGATTTTCATTTCATTTCTGAAGGGTATTTTCACTGGATATAGGGTTCAAAGTTGACAGTTCTTTCCTTTCAGTACTTAAAACATGTCTTGACACTTTCTTTTGCCCTCCATGGCTTTACCTAAGAAATATGCTATCATGTATTATTTTTTTCCCTCCTACATTGCTTTTGAGATTTTAAATTTATTTTTAGTCCTTAGAGATTGGACTATCATGTGTCTTGGTGTGGATTTATTTATGCTATTCCTCTTTGGGGTTTGCTCATCTTCTCTAATCTGTAGCTTTATATCTTTTGCCATATTTGGAATGCTTTTAGCCATTGTCTTGGAGGCTTTGTTTTGAACCACACTCTTTTGTTTTTGTTTTTGTTTTTGTTTTTGTCTCCCCTTCTTGGACTTTGATGACATGAGTGATAATCTTTATCATAGTCTCACAGGTCCCTGAGGCTCTGTTGTTTTGTTATTGATTTTGTTTTTAATACTCATTATTGTTCAAATTGTGTGGTTTCTATTGCTCCATCTTTTAGTTCAGTGATTCTCTCGACAGCTTTCTCTATTCTGTTGTGGATCCCATCTACTGAATTTTAAATTTCCATTGTTTTATTTTTTCAGTTCTAAAATTTGTTTTTCCTGATTATCTTCCATATCTTGGCTGATATTTTCTAATTTTTCTGTCCCAAGTGTGTTTATAGTTGCTCACTAAAGCACTTTCATGGTGGCTGCTTTAAATCTTTGCCAAATAATTCTAGCATCTCTGTCATGTCAGGCTGAGTATCTATTATGAGCTGAATTGTGTTCCCCTTACCTCAACCTTCATAGGCAGAAGCCCAACTTCTTGGTGCCTCAGAATGAAACCAACTCTCTTGACACCTTTATTTTTGGACTTTCAGCCTCTAGAACTCTGAGGAAATAAACCTCTATTTGGCCACCCAATCTGTGGTATTTATTATAACAGCCCTAGTGAACTAATACAGCTCTATTGATTGTCTTTTTAAGTTAAGTTTGAGATTTTCTTGCTTCTCGATATGATGATTTATTTCCAATTGAAACTTGGACATTTTAAAAATTATTATTATGGAACAAGACTCTAGATCTTATTTAAAGCTTCTGTTGTAGTTGGCTTCCATGGTCAGTGCTCTCACAGGGGCAAGGGAGGATGCATCTTTACTGCCAGGTAGAAGCAGAAGTCAGTATTTCCCTATTGACTTCTATTAATACCTGAGGGGGTACTATTCATTATTGTTAGTTGGGGTCAGAGTGCTAGCTCCCCTTTATTCCTCCATTGGTATTTGTTTGAGGGTAGGATTGCCTCCTTACGGCTTCCTACATGGCCTCCATGGAGATCATAGGGAGGTGTAGCCTTGTTACCACTGGGTGGTAGGGAGGTCCTACCTCCTCCAACACCTGAGTGAAAAGGTTAAGGTCATCTTGTTACTGTTCTGTGTGGGAGGATGTCCAGTCTCCCTGTGTGGTTTCCACTGACTGGCAGGGATTGGGCCCTTGTTCTCATCTAGTGGGGATCAAGTTTCCATCTTCATGTTTTGCTTTTCTCATATCATTTAGGGGAGTATTTGGGATGCCTCATTACAGTTCAGTGAGGGTGGAATTTTAGACTCTCCATGTGGCAGTTCCCGGTGTGGGTGGGATTAGGGTCACAGCTTTGTTTCCTGTGGTATTTGGCTAGAGCAGAGCAGTTATTATATCAACGTTTCTTGTCTTACTTGGCTGCCCAATTCTTGGTCCTTTGACTAGAGAGATTAGGCCTTGTTTTGTTTGTTTTGGTCTGTGTCTGTTGATATTTCCAGTTGCTGACTTCTCCAGCTGGGATATATGAGGCAAAAAGAAAGCCCAGAAATTCACCACTATATCTTTCTCTAGGTCTTGTTTCCCCTGGCTGGTATTCCTTCCCTTATTTACCTTCCAGAGTCTTCTCTATCTGTTCTACATATGAGCAAGGGTTTTAGTTGTACTTACTTGGAGAAATAAGGAAAAGTACATCTACTTCATCTTCCTGGAAGTGGAGGTTAGATAAGTTTTTAAGGGTTCTAACTACTTTAATTGTTGATGCAAGTAACTAAGAAATTCCAAACTCAATTTTGGCACCATGGCTTGGCGACTAAAATACTCATTACCCTTTACAGTTAACAAAAAACATCTGATTTGTGTGTGTCAGAGTAAGAGGTGATGCTGCCTCTTGCTTTTTTTAAAAGGTAAGTTGATTATTTTATTACATTAAGAATGATTTCATATATAATTGCCATGAGGGTAATCAAATCCTTGATTCACTGAATTCTAAATAGTCACCTGTCCTCTGAGACCACGATGTGTCATCAAAAGCAAACACAAAGGGTCTTTGGTCTGGAAGTATCTGTTAGAAGCTAGAGATTGGGTGAGAGTCATAACTGATAGCTGAACTTCTTTGGAATACTTTAAAGGAGACAGAGCATGGTCTGTTAATGCAAACAGAATTAGGCACTAGAGGACCTGAGAAACTAGCTAATGGTGATAGAGCAGAAACAGAACTAATCCAAGAATGTGAAGAACCAGACTTGAGTCCCAGTTTGACCTCTAATCAACTATGGAATTTTGCTCAAGATAGTTAAACTTTCTAAAGTATAGCCACTGTGAGTATTTAGAGAGTTGACTGAGATTATTCACTATACAAATGAAAACTGATATTATTTACTATTATTATCATTAGGATGCCTCTTGTCACATGTCCTAATCTATATAATAATTATTATTTTGGAGATTTTTGTTTGCTTAGTTTAAAATGCTACAAGTCATAGATTTGCAGATTAAAAAAGAACATTTAAGATTATCTAGGTAAGTATCTATAGATCATTGGTTCTCAACTTTGGCTGCACATTAGAATTACCCAGGGAGCTTTTTAAAAGCTTCAATGCCCTGGCCCATCTCCCAGAGATTTTGATTTAACTGATCTGGGGTGAGGCTTGATCATTAGTACTTTTGAAAAGCTCCCCAGGTGACTCTAATGTGTACAGGGTTGAGACTCACCAATCTTGATAAACATCTCCAGTCCTGACTCAGGATGTCACTCAGCCTGAGTAATTCCAAATTACCATTGGTCTAGTAATTTCCAAAACAGGGCTGGAAAAGAGGGCTAGTTTGTCTTCTAACTCCTGCATCCTTCTCCCTATCCATCAAGATGGGGCTTTCATATGTATATTTTGAAAATATTCCACAGTGATTCAGTTACTATGTTCTTTTGCACTCTCCACCCCACTTCCAGTTTTCTTATCTCCTTCTGCCCTTCTAGTTGGGAGTTGACTTTGTGCAACTATACCTTCAAAGCTTAAGTGCTCTCTGCAGCATGACTACCAGCTTCTGTCTGAAAACCTTCTATGATAGGAACCTCACTAGCTCCTGAGGAATTTAATTTTATCTTTGAAGAGTCCTCAACATGGCAAGATGTAAAGATGATAGGGAGACAGATTTCAGCTCAATATAAAGAAGAGTGTGTGTGGTACTTTAAAAGCAAATCACAACTTAAGTTACAATGTCTCTTGAAAATAGCTGACTTTTTCTCTTAATACTTACTGCATTTCATTCATTAACCTTTTACTTCAGGACAATCCTGTGGAGATGTTATGATCACCTTCACTTTTTAAATATAAAGGCTCTTTTCCTAATTTTTGCATATGGGAAAGCAAAGGCCCATGGAAGATAAGTAAATTCAGAGCCAGTAGACGGTCAAGTGGGATTTGAACCATAGCAGTCACTCTGATAGCTACCTTCTGACATAAGATTTCCATCTATGGCCAGGTTTGTTTGTTTTTGTTTGTTTGTCCTTTTAATATGAAGAGCTGCTCTTTCAATAATATGCCCAAAATCTGTTTCCAAGACCAGTAAATGTCTATGAAGAAAGGTCTGGTAGAGGTGAAGGGATGCTTTTGCAACCAATGTTCAAGAACAGACTGGAGACAGGATCCAGGAATCAATCTGAGAGTCGTTTTATGGAAGAAAACATCGGTGAGGGCAAGGTAGACTAACTCCGCTGGCTCTTCCCTTGGCTGCTATTTCCAGCAAGGTGTGAACTCAGGTCACTCCTTGCATTTAAAGGCAAAACCTGTCATTCCCAAAAGGAGCTCTCTGTACTGGCCAACTCACCACTTCACTGCTGACTGGGCTTGTCTGGTAAGGGAACACATTAAATATTTAAGCCTTGTCCTCCTCAGATGCAGAGTAGCAAAGATGATTTTCCACAGAATTTAGCATTAAACTCGGGCAATTTGTACAGCTGTGCATATAAATGGCTTTTCACATCATCTCTAGAGGCCAGGGTCAATGTTCCTCGTACATTTTAATACTGTAGATGACATAGCAACATCCTTCCAATTTATGTTCCCTCATAATTGAAAGGGGCTTAATAAAAGTAGGGAAGAGGCAGTGTGTACACAGCGACATCGATTTCTGCTGACAGTTGAGCGGAAGTTAATTGTAATTTTAATGTAATTTGTTCCATGGGTGATGTTGAGCCCTGGAACATAACTAAATCCATTTTAAAAGAAATGTGTGTGTGCGTGTATTTGTATGTGTGTGTGTGTTTGTGTAATAATATTAGAATGACCCAATTATATAGCTGTCATGAAGATACCAAGTATAACTTTCCCAGATGAATATTTTAATTATTTTCCCCACAGATAGATTTATTTAAATAAATGGAGACCTGGCCTTAATTACCAACAGGGAATTTTACCCAATCAGATTTTGGGGTGACATAGATGTTATGTTGCTTGAAATGGGTATACACATTATTTATCAAGGTATGAGTGTAACACAATTCTAATTGCTAAAGTTAAGCTTATATGCCTGAACTGTAGTTAATATTTATTCTGGTTAAAGCAGTTTTTTATTAAGTTATTTTTTCATTTAGTAGAGAAAGAACATGCTCATAGTTTTGTTGGTAATTCAAACATTTCCTGCTGTGGGTAAAAAGAAATGTAAAACTGAAGAATGATGGTGTTCTCTAGCTCTGAAATTTGCTAATTGCAGAGCTATTCAATTATAGGTAATATCCTTTTATTGCTAATAAGATTACCGTGTGTCAACACAACTGCAATTCTGAAATGGAATTTGCCCAATTTGCCTTGTATGGAATTTGAAACTGTTTTGTGTAAAAGACTTTAGAAAATTAGCACTGAAATATGAATGACAAGGAGAAGAAATCTGTAAAATGCCTCATCTAAAATCTCTTCCCATCCAGATGCTTTTGTTTGGGGGCAGTTTCAAAAGGGATTTTGCCACCAGAAAAAAAAAATACCCAACAAAAAAATGAGCATATGATTGAATCTACTGTCATCTACATTAAAATCTTCTTTAGTGTATAGTCTTCTGTTATAAAATTAGGTATTATCCAAACCCCCTCCACCAACCAGTGTCTGGTATCACATTAGGTACAGAGTAGGAAGAGAATGAGCATAAGATTACAGTTTAGATCAGGTAATCAAGAAAGTGTCAGAGTTAACTAGTTTGGAGAATGGGGCATGTAAAATATATATTCTTGGATGTATTAATCAAGGTTCTCTAGAGGAGAAGAGCAAACAGGATATTGATAAGTGATCAATGGATGGAGATATATATACACACACACATATATATGTGTATACATATATACAAATAGGATTTATTACAATAAATTTCCTCATGTTATTGAATGTGGATTTAATGTGGCTGAGAAGTTCCATGATCTGCCATCTGCAAGCTGGAGAGCCAGGAAAGCCAATGGTGTAAATTTCAGCCTGAGTTTAAAGGACCAAGACCTGGGAATGCTGGTGATGTAAGCCCAGTACAAGGGCAGAAGATTGATGTCTCAGCCCATGCAACCAGTAGAGAGAGTTCATTCCATTTGCCCTTCCTCTGCATTTTTACTCTATTCAAGCTTTCAGTAGACTGGATGATGCCCACCCACATGGGGGAGGGCAATCTCCTTTAATTAGGCTACTGATTCATATACTAATCTCATTCAGAAACACTCTCACAGACACACCCAGCATCCTGGGACTGAGTCAAATTGGCATGCAAAATGAACCACCACACTAGGCCTTACCTTAGACCAATTAAATCGGGCTCAGAATGGCAACACAAGACTGTGCATGCTGTATTTGATCCTCAGTGTGCTTCTCATACACATGAGGTTTGAGAACTACTGGCCCAAAGGGATAAGTCAGATACCTGATTCATTGCTTTTGTGCCTATCCGATATCCCTCAGATGGGATCAAGACCACAGAAGACAAAGACCATAGAATGACTCCCATTTTTTCTTAAGCAGAAGGCTACATTTATCCACTTAGTGCCAAACACATCTGGAACAGAGACTTCCATGATGTTGATGATCGATCTTTAGATCAAATGTTACTAATGATGCCAGCAAATATAAGTGTGTAGGCTCCTCTGGACATTATAGGACCCATAAAAGTATAAAGGATAGATTGCTTGGAAAGCCTAATCTTTCCTTCTAAAATGCTATTTCTAAAAATATAATTTATGGACAATGTATATCAGAATAATTTAAGATTCCAGGCCCATTCAGTTAAAATAACAGAGAACAGATCCAGAGATCTGTGTCTTAACATGCTATATCACAACCCATGTCTGCCTCCCACTCCAATCTTACCCCCGGTTCCCCAGTTTGATGAGCTTGGGAAAGAACTTTCTCCTTCTTTTCCTGGATATTAGACTAGGGTGAACAATCATCTCTGTTTGCCTGGAAATTTAACACTGAAAGTCCCACGTTCTGGAAAAACCCTGAGTCCTGAGCAAATTGGAAGAGTTGGTCCCCTAACTTAAAACCAATTTCAAATCTTGTTTTACCATATATTAACTATAGGGCTTTAAACACAGCACTAAACCATTGTGAGATACAATTTTCTCGTCTGTAAAATGGCTATACTATCCCATTTCACAGAGATGTGTAGATTAAATGACATTAGATGTGATTACATGTATGAAACACTCACCAAGTAGACATTCTGTAAATGTTATTTCCCTTCTCTACTGTTGGCAAAATCGTATTCTCAGGCCCAGGGGGAGGATCCTGTTATTCACAACAAGAAGGTGGATGCCATTTAATTTGTTTCACCTGCCAAAAAAAGAGAGTTACTTCTTTGTCAGTAAATAACAGGTTGTCATAAGCTGTTTTCAGGCAGATTTGTTTTTGAATTTTTTTTCAATTTGTAAATATGCAAATTTAGAGTAAAATTCACTTCATTTCCTTGTAAAATTAATTAACTATAAAATTCTGGATATAAACAAAAAAAAAAGAGGAAAAAGAATGAGTTCAGTATAGAGTTGTTAGTTTTAGAATTTAGACAAGACAGTCCTATAAACTCAAACAGGTACAACTTCTACAATTAGAAAAGATATGTGGACAAAGCTTTAAGGCAGCTTGTATCTCCACTGCTGGCTTTAACAAGCTACATAGAGCTTGATAGATCTTAATTTTTCTAGACCTTAGATTCCACACTTATAAAAGGATGAGGTTGAAATAGTACATTAAACTGATCTCTAAAGTTCTTCCAAGCTTTATGATTCTATTCTGGATAAATTGTTGTTTTGCTTCAATTTGAATTCTCTTAGTAAAAGGGAGCTGGCTACTTTAAGACAGTTGATGCTATAGTAGGGAGATTAATTTTAGATTTCTCTCCCTTATTTGAATCAAAACCTCTTTCTCTGGCTTATTCCTACTAGTCTTAAACCTGTCCTTAGAAAAGCTCAGAATAAGTCCCTCCTCCCCCCCTCCCCCCCATGAGCTAGTTCTTCAACTATTTGAAATGGATAACCACATTAAGCTTTGGCAAATTTTACTTATACTTTTGCTAGAAGTAGTTATGACATGGCCTTGTTTAACTGTGGTAGGTTTGTTTGAAGCTCTGAGGATTTCTCAGACCAAATGAGACTATCCTGAGCAAAATGTGACTGAACCGCTAAAATCCAGCCTGATGATTAGGACAGTCATGCCTTGGCATCGAGTTTGGATGATCAAATGAAAGTGCTGACCTTTTCTTACCCAGTTAAGATAAGAGGGTCAGAAAGAAAGATGAGACTGGATTAAGGAAAGGGAAAGTGGGCAGAAGCAAATTCATAGAGACTCCTATCTAGAACAGGTAGATTTGGCTAAGGAGAAGTCTCTGTAGCGACTGAGAAACAGAGGTGTTTGATCAGTAGTAATATTCCAAGTTGGAGTTGAGAATAGAAATGTTAAATTTAGATTAGAGAGAATATATATTTCTTCAGTAATTCATTTACCAAATGTTTATTAAGTACCCACTCTATGCCAGGCACTATATTAGGCACTAGGATAAACCAAGATAAGCCTAGTTTTTAGCCAATATAGCATAGTATACCCAAACTAGCACCTATCAAGCATCCATTAGCACATTAATGATCTAATTAAATCTTCATGTGATTAAATTGGGGAGAGGTTATGATATACAGTATATTAACACATATAGATTTCTGGATCCATTCTCAGTGATTTTGATTAAAAAGGTCTGGCATGAGACCTAAGAGCATACACTTTTAATAACCTTACTAGATTATTCTGAAACACAAGTCTCCATAGATTATATTTCTAGAAAGATCACTTTAGTAGGAGAGATCAGATTTCTCAAGAAATCTACCCTTTGTATTCTTAATGGTCCTGTTATATCCAGAGGAGCCTATATACCTTTATCTGCTGAAGTAGTACTTTCTGTTTATTAATATAGAGCTTATTCAATGCCCTGACAACCTCTTTATTATTCATAATGGTCACACTCTGTGTTTTCAACCACACCTTAGAGATCTGGGGAGAGAAATTTACTTGCCAACAGTATTCTTTAAGGATGAAACCCAGAATTAGCCATGGTGCTCTAGATATATTCTACTTCCAGTGGATATGTTCACTTTTTCTGGACAATGAATTTTTATTGATGCAGTCAAAGAATACATCTTTTTTTTCTTTTTTTCTGTTTAGTGAAGTCATGTTTTTAGCTTTTATTGATCTGGTAGTCACTTCTAACCTCCCCATATTTGACCTATTTCTCAAACAAAATTGTATCATCCAGTCACCTCTGTGCATGGGGTAAACCAGCTCTTTCACTCAAGAAACTCACATTTTCAGTCTCTAGTTATTCCACATTTTGCTGAATTGAATTCTGCCCCCCGTCCCTCCCAGGGACCATCAGCACAGCCTCAACGTCTTCAATTCCTTTTCTGATTTCCAGAATTAAACCACTGTACCTACAACAAATGTCAACAGAAATCCAAGTTTCATTATCATGCATCATAGTACAAATGATTATCCCCTTGTAATTGTTTATATTCGCTGATCTCATCCTAACTCCCAATCCCTCACTGCTCTAATCCTTCAGTATCATTGGAATCACTATCACGAACATACCTCTTTCTGTTCTCTCCCCCTTCTTTGAATGGTCCCTTTATCTTCCTGCTTTGCTGAAGTGTGGCTGCACTAAAGGTCCTATATCTCTGTAACTTCTTGAGTGGAGGCTATTTTTATTTCTACACTCCACATAACTCAAATGTCTCGCTATTCCCTAGCACTACTTGAAAATCATTCCTTCTCCTTCCTATACTTGCTTTTTCAGATTCAACTCACTAGATTTTTTTTTTTTAGCTTTCACTTCCATACTGTCAACTACTGATAGCTTGTTTGCTCCCATTATTCATACAACATCCAGCTCTTCTTTCTCTCTCCATAACTATGACATTTTGAGATTGCCTCATGCAAATATATAATACATCCCACCCCTAAATTCCTAGAACCTTCATCTACTTGCTTCTCATATTTTCTTTGAATCCCTCTTGGATCCATGACCATTTCCTACACCTATACTACTTCCAAAATTTCCTACACCTATACTACTTCCAAAATGTTAGTTTCTAACATTTCAATAATCTCTGATTATCAACTTATCTTCTTCCAGCTTGCTCTAATATTTTTATTCCAACAATTCTCCAATAGAAATTGGAGAGAAGTTGGAGAGAAAACCTGAAATTTTTATTCTAACACTTTTGCACTATCCATCAATCACACCAGTCCTCATTTCCCCTGGAAACCTAGATTCTTTATTTCAGCCCTGTGTTCTCTTTCACACCTTCTAAACTCTCTGTCCTCTATCCCCTGACATTCTACTCATCTGGAATATTCCAACCCTGATTAGGTCAGCCACCCTTTTATTTTGCACCTATGAATGAGAAGCTCAACGATCAGAGAAAATTTACTGATTGGACATACTTTAAATTTATGTCCACTCTATCAAAAGGAATCTCAATAGTGACAGAGACAACCCTACTAAATTTTCCTATTAAATTTACCTACTTTCTGAAGTGACAGTTTCATGACTTCTCAAATCTTGCATAGTGTCTTACCTGATAACCTTGCACACAGTAAATGGAATTCAATGAAAATCATCTTGGCTGCAAATTCCACCACCCTACTGTGTTGTTTCCCTTATTTTAGTATCCTTATTATAGTTTCCCTTATTATAGATAAACAATGCCCTTACATAAGACCAAGTTGACTTGTGCCAAAATTCCATCCATTATTACCATTTTAAGGATTTAACTTCTGCAATTAAAGTCTTTCTCTCCTGAATGATCAAACTTCCACTCTTTACTGATTCCTTCAAAATATCTTTTAAAAATGTCTTTTAAAGTATTGTTCCTTACCCTCATCTAACCTTGCAGTTAAGGGTTCTATTGCTGTGCTTCAATTCACAGAAAAGAATCATGAGTCCCTTAAATTTGTGTTCTCCATATACTCAGCTCACGTTTTGTTTCTTACACATACCCCTTCCAATTGGACTTTAGGCTTGGTCATTCTTTGTGAACGGTTCTAAACAAGGGCACCATTAATATACATTTTTCCTGGAAATAATAGTTTTCCATCATTTTGCTATTGTCCTCTACAGTAGTTCATGTGATCTATGATTCCATCCATCCTGAAACACTTTTTTTTTTTTGCTTCCAGGACACAGTGCTCTCCTGGTTTTCATCTTTTTTCACCAAGTGCACTTTTCAGTCTTCATAGCTTCGTGTTATCTATGAAATCTCTAATTGTTAGCATTGCCTTAGGACCTCAGTCTCAGCTCTCAGCCTTCTGATCCTCTTTATCTATACTCTCTCATTAGGTGATTACAACTAATCTCATTGTTTACAGTACTAAATGTATTCTTCTGAACTTTCAATAATTACACTCAAACATTTCTCAAGGGCTCAAGTCCAAAATAGCCAACTAATAGAGCTGAAGAATTGCCGCGAGGCTATTTAATAGGCATCTCAAGTTGAATATGGCCAAAGCAGAACTATCAATTGCAATCCTCCATCTCTGTCCATACTATCCCATCACCTTAAGAAATGGTACTACCATCACAGCCTAGATGGTCAGGCTATAAATCTAGGAGTTAGTAATGCTTGATTCTTCTTTCTTTCATATTTTAGACTCAGTGTATTAGTTAAGTCCTACTAGCTCTTCTGCCAAACCATAACTGAATCTCACCCACGTCTCACTATCTCTACTGCTATACACAGTCCCGGAGACCATCACCTTATGAAACTCAAGCAGGAGCCTGCTTCCATATCTCCCTCTTCCTATCTCATCTCCCTGTAGACCATTCTCCAAAAAGCAGCCACAGTGATATTTTCAAAGGTAAATCCATGCATGTTCTTACTCAGTCTAAAACCCTGCAATGGCTTTCATTATGCCTAGAATAAAATCGTAGTATAGCCTCCAAGTGCTTCATGATGTAGCCTCTGTATGTCTCCAAATCCATTTATAGTTATTCTCTCAGTTGTTTCAGACTCAACACCCACTCTGTCCCTTGAACATACCAATATCTTCTCCATCTTTGAGCCTTTGGTCTTTGCTATTTCTTTTGCTTGAACCATACACTTCCTTCCATATTTTTGCATAACTTCCTGCATCTTCTTCAGGACTCAATGCAGACACTACCTCCTCATCAAAGGACTTCCTGATCGCTCTTGCTACTGAGGTCCTCTTAGTCACTTGGTACCAAATTACCTTATTTTCTCATTTTTATCAGTTGCTGGAATTGGCTTATTTGATTTTTGTTCTACGTGTTATCACATTTTTCACCTTTATACTCTCCACTGAAGCATACATTCCGGTAAATATTAGGTGCTTTATTTCCTGAGCCTATAAATACACCTGACATTTTAGGCGGACAGTCAATCTAGCATTTCTTATCTAATATTTGTGTATCTGCTGTGCAACCACCTAAGTGTAAGCTTCTTCCTAGGGGTCACCATCTCACTCTGTTGATTCTGGTCATTGTTCAGGCTCATCAAGCTGTCTTTATTTATGATTTTCTTGTTATTTATCTATTACCTTCTCCGTTAGCTCTGATTTTTAGCTTCATACATAAGTGGATTCTCTTTTCCAGTATTTATTTATTTGAAATGGTTTTTCTAGAAGCATTTATACATTTCAAAAATTAGAGCTAAAAGGTGACAGCTACTTGAGAAGGGGCTAAGAATAATAATAATTTTAAAAAACCTGACTAAATGTGTACTCTATTCTTGTTTTTGCAAAAAGTAACAGGTTTTTGATATGTGAGTCAGTTTCCTTATAAGTTAATTGGAGATTGAAATAGTTTGAAAGGCCATCTTGGGGTTTAACGAGATATAATTTATATAAAGCACTCGGTGCAAAGTTTGGTTTGGTGAAGTTACACAAGAAAGAGAATGAATTACTCCCTGATTGGCATGAAGTTAGAAAAGAAGAATCCAGTTTAGGCAAGAAACAAAGAAAGGCATTATATCCTTAATCTTATTACTTTATACATTTTAGTTTTATAATTTCATGTGAATTACTTAAATTAACTTTTAGCATCTTAATTTCCCTTCTTCTAATATAAGAGACTTGATCAGATGGTCTAAATTCTCCTAGGTCTAGAGTCTCTGATCATATTAAAGTAATTCATTTGGAGGCCCCAAAGAAGTGAAATGTTTTGCCTCGGGCCACAGAGAGTCCTGTTTTCAGGGCTCAGTTCCATTAAACACTCAGGGATTTTTACATCCTATATCTCAGACTTGGATTACTGCCTTTCTGGCCATCCAAAGACATTGATTATTGTTGCCAGATGGATGGATATTAGGGAAAGAGGAGGCTTGGGCATGAAAGAACAATACTGAAGGAGAAGGCAGGCTTCAGAGAGCCAGAGTGATAGAGACCTCTGTGTAAACAATGGAGATACTAGTAGATAGCAGAGAGACTCGGTTTCAGTGTTAATCTGAAACTTTTATCTTGACTAGTAGCCATGTGGCCAGCAGTATAAGAAGAAAACAACTGAGATTTGGTGGAGTAGCATTTTTAAAAAAAGTGGGGGAGGGGGGCAGGAGCCAGCTTATATGTGGCCCTGCTCCTTTTTTAGCTATGTGAACTTCATCAAGCATTTATTGTCTCTACACATCAGTTTTCTCATTTGTGATCATCCTGATGTCTTCCAGCTCCTATAGTTCAGAAGGAACTGATCTCTTACTTCAGATAGTTGTTCAGATGAATTTTAAATAAAATGAAACCATTACCATTTCCCAATCTTTCCTGATAATAAGAATTAATCTCTGGGGTGTCTGTCACACATGCAGGTTATAATGATTCACCCTGAGAAAGTCTGATTCAGTAGGTTCTGTTTGGTGACTAGAATTTATGTGTTTTTTTTGTTTTGTTTTGTTTTTTTTGAGAGAGAGAGACAGACAGACAGACAGACAGAGTGCAAGTAGGGGAGAGGCAGAGAGAGATGGAGACAGAGAATGTGAGGCAGACTCCAGGCTCTGAGCTGTCAGCACAGAGCCCGAAGCGGGGCTCAAACTCACAGACCATGAGATCATGACCTGAGCCGAAGTCGGACCCAAATTGACTGAGCCCAGGTGCCCCAGAGAATTTATGTTTTTAATGACCAGAATTTATTTTTAATTCAGGCAGATCTGGAAGATACTAAAGTAATGGTGCTATGTAATGGTAATAATAATTTAGTCACTATTGTGAGGCCCAAGGAGTTCTGGCTGAAACAAGCCAGTCCAGGGAAAGAGGCTATAAGATGGTCCCTCTTTCCCTTTGGTTCTCATCTGTGTAAGGGAGATAGTAGTGTCTTGTCCAAAGGTACTGCATTGCAAAGTAGTGATGGAAAGACTTGTCTTTTTGGGATTTTTTTGTTTTTTCTCTTACCTACCTACCTACCTATCATCTATTTATTTACTGTATTTTGGTAGCTAATGCAAACTTGGTCTAGAATGATAATTCTCCCAATCATAAATTGGTCTATTATTATAATATTTAAATATGATAAACCTCAATATAATAAAGAAAGAGAAACAAAGAGATAAGGAACAAGTATATTATAGTATTATGATGTTATAATGGTGCTGCATTAACATCGTAAGTAATTATTTAAATTAAAGGTGGTACATTCTCCTATAACTGTGTTTACAAACATTAAACTGCAAAGATACCAATTAATATTGGCATATAAGGCACATATTTAAGACTTTGAGGCCATTAGCTTGTTGGCTTGTGAGTTAGCTGAAAGTGAATTGATAAAATTGAGATGCGAATCTCCCTACAAATTAGAAAATACTTAACAGACAAATTGCTTTGAATCTCTAAAGCTCCAAGAGCCATCCATTCTCTAATATCAGTTGACTCCAGTTACAAAGTAATGCATATATAATTCATTACCAGCAAGAGACTTGGTAAAATTTAGCAAACTGCACTGACGTATTGAGAATCTTTTACTATTTTTTTCCTGCACTGAACTTGCCTTTAAGTGAGTACATGAAACGGACTAAAAAGAATTTCTAAGGGCATTTTCCAATGTTATGATACATGTATGGTCCTCAAGTCTACCTCCTTTGGTTGCATTCGGAACCTAGTTCTAAGTCTCTGTGTATGAATGGGTTTACTTCCTATAGCAATCATCTGTGAATGAATTGTTACCATGAAATATTAATAGTCACCTTGATATATTAGATCTAGTACTTTGCATGCCTTGCATATAAAAATGCCTAAATAAATATATAAGTAAATAATGGGTTGTTTCATTCAACCATAATTCAATAAGACCCAACTTTTCATCTTAAGGAGCTTAAGGTCTATTAGGGATAATAAAACACAGACATCATATGCAATAGGTATTTGTAAGTAATAAGTAATATATAAGGGGTTAAACAAAATGTCATAGGATTTTAAGGCTAGTGAGACCACTTCTGGGTGTGTATATGTAGGCACATACATTTATGTATCTGTGTGCAAATTTGCAACCCAAAAAAATCAAATTTTATTCCAACCTCCCCTACTTGTAGGGCATTGGCAACTTTGAAAACTCTTTTTCCTCCTTATCTTCCTCTCTCTCACAATCTCTGAGTACCCAATTTTCATAATCTAGTTCCTGTTGTGAAGAGTGTGGCATTAATAAACACACGATAAAAATATTGGTAAAACAATATTTTTGTCCTTTCGGAAGTATTTATGTTTTTCAAAAGTGTCAGAGAAAGAGGAAACTTTAAGAATTCCTTAACAGAGGAAGAATTTCAGACTCCATTGCATCAGAATAGAGAATGTTTTGAAGTGGGAGGGTGAGCAGCTTTTCTTACTTCTCTTGAAACATGATGGATGACATTGACAACTTTAGTGGATATAACCATGTTCCTTTGAACCAGACTGAGCAGGACACAAGAAGGATATTGAGGCAGGCCGACTATGTTTATAGCATTATTTGTGGAACTTCCCTGGTGCCCTTCTCCATTTGAATTGACATTGGTCACTCCTTTTGTAACCCTCAGTTTATTCTTTTCCTCTGCTAGGTCAGTAGACTCTTTGACAACTCTATGGGGCACTCAATTCTTTTGTTTTCATTTCTTGGTATGGTCTCTACACATTTTCTCTACCCAGTGTTGACTTGGTGTTAATCATCTCCCTTTGGCATGTGCCCAGGATAAGTCTAAATGTAGTGCTTCCTCTTAGACCTTTATGTCTTGGCAAAGTCTAGCCCTTGGTCTGTATCCTCTCCTTCATCTGGTTTTGGAATAAAGATTTCATAAGACATTTACAAGCCTAGTTGTTTGACGTTTGGTTTTTATGCCCCCTGAAATCTGTCTTTCTTACTAAATAATTTTTAAGAGGTTTGAAAGTCTCAGATGTAGAGAATACCAATGATGGGCCCAGTATAGAATGTAGTTGGGATTGGGCGGTTTTGCTCATGAAGTATCTGCTGGAGGTGCTTCCTTTCTTCTGGTTCAATTCAAAATGCTTCAGGACCTCAGGCTTCCCATCCACTATGTAAGCAGCTTAGAAGGCATCACTCTATTCCTCACAACAAAAAAGGCTTGAACGAACTGAACATAATCAACTCTTCTTAGAACTATCAGATAATTGAGATTATAGGATAAACTGCTGCTCCCCAAATTGAAAAGACAAATAGGTGGAAACAGGGAGTCATAGTTTATTGGAGCAAAAATGCCCACTAGAACAATAGTACTGGGGCAGGAACTTCTAACTGTAATTGACGAGTTGTTTGAGGTTCACTGCGGACAGATTCAAGGGTTAAAAAACTCCACAGAGCACCCCCTTTTTCGAATGTTCATTTATTTTTGAGAGAGAGGGACAGAGTGCAAGCATGGGAGGGACAGACACAGAATCCCAAGAAGGCTCTGTGCTGTCAGTGCAGAGCCTCATGTGGGGCTCAATCTGATGAACTGTGAAATCATGACCTGAGCTCAAATCAAGAATTGGACCCTGAACTGACTGAGCCTCCCAGGTTCTCTGAAACATTCTATTTTTAAAGAGGACTGCTCTTGAAGGAAAGTATTTTGCCAGAGCTAAATAACCCAATGAGGTTTACCTGAGCCTAACAAACTTGGAGGAAGAGAAATACCCAACTGTAGCTCACTCTAGCTTCTATGTGAGGGAAAGTAATTCCTGACTCTAGTCCTCCCTAGACAACTTGTTTCCACTAATTGGGGAAAAAAGACTGGGAGAAGTACTTGTGAATGTTGTGCCCAGAGGCAAAAAAGCTCACAAAAGCATTAGGACCTAATAAAAGGACAGCAGAATTCTTCCTTTCCCTTTATAGCTTATTATTATAATAAGGAATATAACTGAAAACATTGCCCATTTCAGACCTTATTTAAGGAGAAATCTCTAGGAAAACCAAAAGACAACAGAGAATTAAAAAACAAATAAGAACTCCAGAGGGAGTTTTAGTTTCTGACACATAGAGCTACAACTAACAGTCTAAGCACAGCCTAAACTCCTGGCCAGAAAAACAAACAAAAACCTTCATACCAAAGGTCTATTTACCTCCATCCTTCTTACCCAATACATTATGTCCAGTTTTTCACAAAAAAATTAGAGGAATACTAAAGACAAAAAAATTGTTGACAGAGAAGTAAATTTAGAACTAGACTCATATGACAGAGAAGTTGCAGTTATCAAACCAGGAATTTAAAACAACTGTGATTAATATTCTAAGAGCTCTAACTGAAAAAGTGGACAACATTCAAGAACAAGTGGGTAAAGTAAGTAAAGGGGTGGAAACTCCAAGAAAGAACTAAGAAAAACCAACAACAACCAAATTTCAAAATCACTGCAACAGAAATGAAGAATGTCTTTGATGAGCTCATCAATGTACTGAACATGGCCAAGGAAAGAATCAATGAGCTAGAAGAAATATCAATAGAGATTTCCAAAATGTAAAAGCAAAGGTAATAAAATATTTAAAATATTAGAAAATCAAAGAACTCTGGGACAATTACGAAAAGTGTAACATATGTGTAATGAAAATACTAGAAGGAGAAGAGAGAGAAAAAGGAACAGAAGAAATATTTGAGATAATAGCAACTCAAAATTAATTTTTCAAAATTAATGAAAGATGAAAAACCTCAAATCCAGGAAACTCAGATCACACCATGCATGATAAATACCAAAGCAACTATCAAAAGACATGTCATACTCAACTGTGCAATATCAAAGACACAAAAATATCTTGAAAGAAGCTAGAGGGACTGGGAGGGAGAGGAGAGTGAACATCTTAACTATGGAAGAGCATGGAGAAGATTTAAATCAAACTTCTCAAGAATGATGCTCATAAGAAGAAAGTAGGATGAGCTATTGAAAATGTTGAAAAGAGAAAAACAAAACAACATCACCAATCTAGAAGTCTGTACCCAGCAAAACTATACTTCAAAAGTGAAGGAGATGGAATGAATAAGCCATGGAGATAAAAAGTACAGCATAGAGAATATAGTCAGTGGTGTTTTAATTGTGTTGTATGTTGAAAGATGGTAGCTACACTTAAGGCGAGTATAGCATAATGTATAGTTGTCGAATCACTATGTTGTACACTTGAAACTAATGTAACACTGTGTCAACAATACTCCAATTTTTTAAAAAAGTGGGAGATTCTAGGAAGATGGCAGCATAGGAACACTGTGGTGTTCCTTAGGAACACCCTAAGTTCATCTTGTTCCATAGCACACTTAAATCACAGATACATTAGTGCATCTAAGCCAGAAAAGGCCCCAAATGACTGGCAGAACAGACTTTCCACAGTTAATTGTAGAGAAGAGGACACATTACAGAAAAAGTAGGAGGAGCAAAGTTTTGCCAGGAACAAAACTACAGGCAAGACTAACCACAAGCAGAAAGGACATTACAGCAAAGGAGAGGGAGAATCGGACACTATAGCAGCCTCCACAGACACAAGGGACCTGTACTAAGATGAATTCCCAAAAAATGTTTGCCTGTGAAAAACAGTGGGGCTTAATTCTGCAGGTTTTTACAACCAGTGGGACTTAACTTTGAGTAATTGAAAAATCAGCAGGCTTGGATCTGGGAGAGCCAGAGAACAAGAGGAAACTGAGTCCTCACATTTAAAGAGCCAGCATTCACAACCCTGCTGAAATACTACATAGAAGTTGTAGTTTGGGGATGCCTGGGTGGCTCAATTGGTTGAGGAACTGAGTTTGGCTCAGGTCATGATCTCATAGCTTTTGAGATTGAGCCCCTCGTCGGGCTCTGTGTTGACAGCTCAGAGCCTGGAGCCTGCTTTGGGTTCTGTTTCTCCCTCTCTCTCTACCCATCCCCTTATATTTTCTCTCTCTCTCTCTCTCTCTCAAAAATAAATAAACAAACAAAAAAAAGAAGCTGTTTGAAGAGTGTCTGGGGTATATGTGAAGGAGACTTATTTATTAATCTCAGAACATGTGCTGGAGGGGCAGGGATCTTTAGGAAACTTCCCCAAGAGTGAAAGAGCAGGCAGGCACCATTTCTCTACACACACACACACACACACACACACACACACACACACACACCGCCAACCCTAGACAGATGAATACATGTGAGAAATAGCAGGAACACTTTCCACCTGCTTTTCTAACACTGAAAATCTCTCCCCTGATTTTCCTGCAGATCTGCTCCATCCACAAGAAACAAAAACACTATATAATGATATAAAGAACAATCCAACAAGAGAATATAACCATTATAAATATTTATGCACCCAATGTGGAAACACCTAAATACATAAAGCAACTCTTAACAAATATGAAAGGAGAAATTGACAGTGATAGAATAGTAGAAGACTTTAACACCTTAATTATATCATTGGATAGATCATCCAGACAGAAAATCAATAAGGAAACAGTGGCTTTGAATGATACATTGGATCAAATGGACCTAATAGATGATTAAGAACATTCTATCCAAAAACAGAAGAATGTACATTATCTTCAATGGCGTGTGGAATATTCTCCAGAATAGATCAAGTGTTAGGCCACAAAACAAGTCTGAGTAAAGTCACTAAATTACACATCTTTTCTGATCACAATCGTATGAAACTAGAAATCAATCACAATAAAAAATCTGGAAAGAACATAAATACATGGACTTAAATAATAGACTACTAAATCATGAATAGATCAACCATGGAGTCAAAGAAGTCAAAAATACATCAAGACAAATGAAAATGAAAACACAACTCTCCAATATCTTTGAGATGCAACAAAAGTGGTTCTAAGGAAGATTATAGCAATTCAGGCCTACGTCAAGAAGCAAGTTAAATTTCAAATAAATGACTTAAACTGTACCTAGAGGAGCCTGAAAAAGAAGAACATCCCAAAGTCAGCAGACGGAAGGAGATAAAGAGTAGGGACTAGAAAAAGAAGAGAACAGATCACTGAAACCAGGAGCTGTGTCTTTGGAAAGTTAAACAAAATTGATAAGCCTCTACTTCAACATAATAAAGCCATAAATGAAAAACCCACAGCTGACATCCTACTAGGTGGTGAAAACCTGAGAGCTTTTCCATTAAGGTTAGGAATATGACAAAGATGTCCACTCTCACTACTTCTATTCAACATAATACTGGAAGTTGTAGCCATAGCAATCAGACACAAAAAAGAAATGAAGCTTCAAATTTGTAAGGAAGAGTAAAATGTTCACTATTTGCATATGATAAGATACTATATATAGAAAAATCTAAAGACCACTAAAAACCTACTAGAGCTGATAAATTAAATTTATTAAAGTTGCAGGATACAAAATTAATATACAGAAATCTGTTGAATTTCTATGCATTAATAATGAAATAGCAGAAAGAGAAATTAAGAAAACAACTCTATTTATGATTGCACGAAAATTACTAAAATGCCTAGAAATAAACTTAACCAAGAAGGTGAAATGCTTGTACTCCGAAAACTATAAAACGTTGACGAAAGAAATAGAAGATGACATAACAAATCAAAAGATCAAATGTCCATCAATTGATGAATGGATAAAGAAGAGGTAGTCTATAAATGCAGTGGAGTTATTAGTCATAAAAGAGAATGAAATCTTGCTATTTGCAACAACATGGTTGGACCTAGAGGGTATATTACTAAGTGTAGTAAGTTAGTCAGAGAAAGATAAATACCATCTGATTTCACTCATGTGAAATTTAAGAAACAAAACAAACAAGCAAATTAAAAAACAGACTTTAAAAAATATTTTTAAAGCTTATTTATTTATTTTGAGAGAGAGTGAGAGAAAGAGTGCACAAGCAGGGGAGGAACAGAGAGAGGGAGGGAGAGAATCCTAAGCAACTTCCAGGCTCAGTGCAGAGCCTGACACAGGGATTGATCCCATGACTGCAAGATTACAATCTAAGCTCATTTCAAAAGTCAGATGTTTACTGATTTGGGCACCTGGGTGGTAACAGACTCTTAACTACAGAGAACAAATTGGTGGTTGCAAGAAGGGAGGTCAGGGAGATATGTGAAACAGGTGAAGGAGATTAAGAGTACACATATCTTGATGAGCACTGAGAAATTGCAGAGAATTGTTGAGTCATTATATTGTGCAACTGAAACTAATAAAACATGGTATGTTAGGTATACTTGAAAAATGCAAAAAAAAAAAAAAAGAAAGAAAACTTTCTCAATTAAGTAAAAACTGTGGAAATTTTTCAGAAGGAAATCCCCCTTGCAAGAAATGATAAAATCAGTTCTGTGGAAGTAAGGAAAATGATATAGGTCAGGTACTTAGATCTACATAAAGAGCATTCCAGAGGAATAAATAAAAGTAAGATAAAGCTTATTTTTCTTATTCTTGGTCTCAGAGCTAAGTTTCTCGAAATTAACAGTAGTGACAGTATACTCAGTGATTGATCATACCTTATAAATAAGTGACATAAATGTAGTAATGTCACATGTCATAAGAAATGCAAGGGAGAAATAATAGTCTGTTATGAGGACTTTTGCTACCAGTGAAGTGGTGCAGTGCTCTTTGAAGTTAACTTGGATTAGTTGGTGCATATGGCAACTATAGGGCAACTAAAAATTGTAAAAATGAAGTAAAAATTGATACGATGAAAGAGAAAATGGAATCTTGAAAAAATATTTTTTAAAGTAATGTTTTTGAGAGACAGAATGTGAGGGGGGTTGGGACAAAGAGGAAGACACAGAATCTGAAGCAGGATCCAGGCTCTGAGCTCTCAGCACAGAGCCCGATGTGGGGCTCAAACTGACAGACCGCCAGATCATGACCTGAGTTGAAGTTGGATGCTTAACCGACTGAACCACCCAGGTGCCCTGAGAAATTGGAATCTTACAAAATGCTCAATTTAAACCAGAGAAGGCAGAAAGAGTGAAGACAAAAACCAAACCAAACCAAACAAACAAAACAAAGAACAATGACGATAGGAAACAATAAATATGATAGATATTAATCTAAATATATCTTAATTATTTTAAAGTAAAAACACCAATTAAAGAGATTGTCAGTGCTGATTTAAAAAAAAAAGACCCAAATATGTTTTCTACAAGAAATCCCCTTTAAATATAAAGACACAAGGAGATTAAAAGTAAAAAGATGAAGAAAGATAAACCATGCAAACATTAATCAAAAGAAAACCAGAATAGCTATATTAATTTCCGAGTAGGCTAACTTCAAAGAAAAGAAAATAAACAAGAAATAAAGAGGGTCATTAGTAAAGATAAAAGGGGTAAATTCTTCAAGAAGACAGCAATCCTTAATATGTATGCATCGAATAATAGAGCATTATTATACATTAGGCAGAAACTGCTAGAATAGCAAGGAGAAATAGATGGATGAATTGCATGGGTGGAGACTTCAGCAAAATTTTGTTGTGTCTGTTGACTGATCTGGCAGGCAGAAAAGCAATAAGGACAGAGCTGAACCGAAGATTACCACCAGTCAGGTGGATACTACTTCATCTAACAACAGAAGAATATACATTCTTAAGTTCACATGGAACATTTATCAAGATAGGCCAGAAAATGCATCTTAAAAAACTTCAAATAATAGAAAGTCAGCAAGGTTCACTCATAGGCTACATGATATTAAACTAAATATCAGTAGCAAAAAGATAGGTGGAGAAACTCAAAACATGAGGTATGTAACACACTTCTAACTAATATGTGGGTAAATGACACAATCCTAAGAGAAATTTAAAAGTATTTTGAACTAAATTTTAAAGTACAACTCACCAAACTTTGTGGACTGCAGAAAAAAGCAGTTTTTTTGAGGGAAATTGATAGCGTCGAATACATATATTAGAAAAGAAGGCATATTTGAAACTAATTATATTAGCACTCATCTTAGGAAAGTAAAAAACAAGAGAATCTAAAGTAAGCAGAAGAAAAGATATAATAAAATTTGAGCAGTAATCAGTGAAACTGGAAACAGGAAATCAATACAGAAAATCTGTATAACCAATCTCTTCTTTTGAAAAAAAACCAGTAAAATGGATAAAACCCTCACCAAATCAAATAAGAAACAAATGTGACACAAATTACTAATATCAAAAATGTAAAATACACAGTCACTACTGATTCCATGGCCATTAAAAGGATAATAAAAAAATATTATGAACAAAACTATGCTGACACATTTGATAACCTTGGTGAAATGGACTAATTTCTTTGATGGACACAATCTACCAACCCTCACCTGAAGAGAAAGAGATAGTCTGAATAGATCTATATCTATTGAATAAACTGAATTAATAATCAATAACTTTCCAAAATAGAAAGGACCATACCTGGCTGGTTAATTCAACAAACCATTTAAGGAAGAAATTGATACCAATTTTTTATAATCTTTTTTAGAAAATAGAAGAAGAGGGGTTACTTTTACCTAAATCTATGAGGCCAGAACTACTCTAATAGTAAATCTTGACAAACACATCATAAGAAAAGAAAACTATGAACTAATATGTCTCATGAATATAGATGCAAACATTCTAAACATAATATTAACAAATCAAATTGAAAATGTATAAAAGTGATTATCTACCATAATCAAGTGGGATTTATTTCAGGTATGCAAGGCTGATTCTACACTCAAAAAACCAATTAATGTAATCCATCACATCAACAGGCTAAGGAACAAAAATATGATTATATCCTAGATACAGAAAAAGCATTTGACAAAATTCAAAATTCATTCATAATAAAAACTGCCAGTAAAGTAGGAAGAGAAGGAATCTTCCTCAACCTGATAAAGGAAACGTACAGAAAGTGCAACTAACATCATACTTAATTGTAAGAAACTCAAAGGTATCCCACACAGTCAGGAACAAGGCAAAGATTTTCCCTCTTGCCACTCCTTTTCAACATTGTACTGGAAATTGTAGCTAATGAACCCACACAAGGAAAGGAAACAAGTAGAAATATGAGGAATGAATAAGTAAATCTGTACGTGATCATCTATGTAGAAAATCTGAAAGAATTGACAAAAAAAAAAAAAACCTTCCTGAAACTAATAAGTGATTAAGGTTGCAGGATACAAGGTTAATATACAAAAATCAGTTGCTCTCTTCTATACCAGTGATGACAAATGGAATGTGAAATGAAATATATTAGCAGACTGCCCCTCTGAGAAAGAAATACTCAGGTAAAAATCTGACAGAATATGTATGAGATCTATTTGAGCAAAATTATAATACTGGTGAAAGAAAGCAAAGAAGTAGGAAAAGAAAGAAATATTGTATGTTCATGGATTAGAAGACTCAATGTTGTCAAGACGTCATTTATTCCCAACTTGGTCCATAGATTCCATTCACTCCCAATCAAAATTCCAGCAGGTTATTTTGTGGATATTGGCAAATCGATTATAAACTTGATAGGAAGAGACAAAAGAACCAGAATAACTACCACAACACTGAAGGAGAAAAACAATTTGGAGGACTAACACTACCTGACTTTAAGCCTTGCCATAAGATTGCTACATTAATCAAAATAGTGTGGTATTGGCAAAAGGAGAGTCAAATAGATAAATGGGACAGAAGAGAGAGCCCAGAAATAGACCTGCATAAATATAGTCAATGGACATTTGGTGAAGGAACAAAGGCAATACAGTACAGTGAAGACAGCACCATCAATAAATGGTGTTGGAACAACTGGACACCCACATGCAAAAACAAAAAATACTAAATCTGGACACAGTCCTTACATCTTTCACAAAAATTAACTCAAACCATATCATAGACCTTAACATAAAATGTAAAACTATAAATATCCTAGAAGATAACATGTAAGAAAATGTGGATGATCCTGGGTATGGTGATGACTTTTAGATACAATACCAAAGACATAATCTATGAAAGAAATAATTGATAAGCTGGCTTCATTAAGACAGAAGATCTTCTGCTCTGCAGAAAATGAAATAATGTCCAGAGAATGAAAGACAAGTCACATACTGGGAGAAAATGTTTGCAAAAAACACACACCTGCTAAAGGACTGGTATTAGAAATATACAAAAGCTCTTAATTCAATGAGAAATCCAACAACCCAATTAAAAACTGGGACAAAGACCTTACCAGACACCTCACCAGACAAGGTATACAGATGGCAAATAAGCATATGAAAAGACAATCCACGTCATCTGTCATCAGGGAAATGCAAATTAAAACAAGTTTGATACCACTATACACCCATTAGAATGGCCAAAATAAGAATGCCAAATGTACCACTCGTGCAGGATGTTAGCAGTGGGAGATGCTAGGCATGTGGGGTGGCAGGAGATACACAGGACATCTCTAAACCACCTTCTCAGTTTTGTTGTAAACTTACAACTGCCCTCAAAAATAAAGCCTTACGGGATGCCTGGGTGGCTCAGTTGGTTAAGTGTCCGACTGCAGCTCAGGTCATGATTTCACGGTTTGTGGGTTCGAGCTCCGCGTGGGGCTCTGTTTCAGCTCTGACAGCTCAGAGCCTGGAGCCTGTTTCAGATTCTGTGTCTCCCTCTTTCTGTGACCCTCCCCTGCTCATGCTCTCTCTCTTGAAAAGAAAAAAAAAGAAATAAAGTCTTAAAAAAATCTCTTCAGGATGATAGTATACAACAGACTGCTACCTGGTGTGCTTAAATTCATGTGAGTCTTCAGATTTCTTGGCTTGTGGGTAAAGAAAGAGTGTCAATTCTGTCTTTCACCTGACAGAGTCATGAGATATGGAAGGGGCTCTGTAAAGTTTGCACAGACTACCTTCATTCAGTTATCAGTAATGGATTGAGCCCACTAGTGTATCTGGAGCCAAGACAGAGTTTCACAACCATTGTACATATCCCAGAGGAAGCAACAGGCAATGAGGACATGTCATATCACCAAGGCACCTGTAAACCTTGGATTATTCTTTGTCAATATCTATTTCACTAAATCTTTTTTGTTTTTAATGTTTATTTATTTTTGAGAGTGTCAACTGGGAGGGGCGACATAACTGGGAGAGAGAGGGAGACACAAATCTGAAGCATACACCAGGCTCTGAGCTATCAGTACAGAGCCTGACGCGGGGTTCGAACTCAAAAATGGTGAGCGAGATCATGACCTGAGCCAAAGTCAGATGCTCAACTGACTGAGCCATCCAGGCACCCCACCAAATCTTCTTAACTAGATGATTTTGGCTAGCTGGCTGACATGTGCTATCACAGGCTCTAACATGAAGAAATCTTATCATTAGAATTCCTACTTATCGGTGGTTTTCCGGATTCTTTGCTACATTACTCTCACAACTTCAACTGCTTTCAACCCACCTGTTTTCCTAGGTCTCAATCTTCCTACTTCCCACATACTTTTTAAATTAGGTAGTTTATTCCTGAAAAGTATTTCCACATATTAATATCAAACTCCTTTAATAAAATTGGGACTCAGTCAACTTGAAAATA
Source organism: Hyaena hyaena (assembly GCF_003009895.1). Lineage (NCBI taxonomy): Eukaryota > Metazoa > Chordata > Mammalia > Carnivora > Hyaenidae > Hyaena > Hyaena hyaena. Next base: position 1,104,255 of record NW_024081122.1, read on the forward strand.
TCATTATACATAATTTTGATTGTATAATAAGATCACATGGATCTTATTCATTTCCAGTGTAGCATAAAATGAGGGGAATATTAGTATTTATTCCTGCCTAACAAATTACCATATACACAGTCATTTAAAATAACAAGTACTTATTATCTGGCAATCTCTGTGGGTCCTGAAGTCAGGAGTGGCTTAGCTATGTGATTCTGACCAAGAATCTTTCATGAAATTTTACTCAAGAATTTGTCCTATGGTGCAGTCATCTGAAGGTTTGGCTAGAACTGAAGAATTAATTTCCAAGATGGCTTCCTTGCATGGTTGCTGACAGGAGGCAGGCCTCAGTAACTTGCCCTTGGGGTCTCTCCCTAGGGTGTCTCGAGGGTCCTCACAATGTTGGTAGTTGGCTTTCTCCAGAGTGATCCAAGGGAGAACAAGGCAGAAGTCATGATGCCTTTCATTATCTAGCCTTGGAAGTCATGCATTATCACTATTATAGTATCTTTGTGTTAAATAGGTTGGTCTCATGCCATATGGAAGTGACTATACAAGGCCATGAACACCAGGGTGTAAAGATTATTGGGGTAAACTTGGAGGCTGGCTGTCCCAGGAAGCCATTCAGATATATCAAACTGATACCTACCCACCTTCCGCCCGAAAAGAAACCACATGGATATTAGCTAACATGTGTTGCAAAAGACCCTTTCATTGATGTAAGTATGTATGTATGTAGTTATTGAAAGAGAGAGAGAGTACATGAGTTGGGGGGAAAGGAGCAGAGAGAGAGAGAGAGAGAAGATCTTAAGCCAGCTCTACACTCAGTGAGGAGTCCAACTTCAGGCTGAATCCCATGACCCTGGGATCATGACCTGAGTTGAACCAACTGAGCCACCCAGCCACCCCTAAAAGATCCTTTCTTATATTAATTTAATGAATCTTCACAACCACTTTTTTGGTAGACTCCATTTTACAGAGGAAGAAGCTGAGATATTAAAAAGTTTTAGTAATGTATTCAACGTTACACAACTAGTAAGCTGCAAGACTAGATTTTAAACATAATCAGGGCAATGCTGATCCTGTTTGAATTTCTATAGAATAATATATGACATTCTTTTCATCCTGACTTTCCTGATGGGACAAGGTTTGTAAGGACTTGCATCTTCATTATAATCGTCATTCATTCGACTTCTGTACTAAGACAGCCTGCAAATTATGCTCACTATTCTACCCTCCTGATGGATTGCCCTTCCCACACAGTTTCCTTTCCACTGACCCTTCAGTAGATAAGGCAACTCCGTGGTTGAGAGTCGCCACTGTGGAATAATTTGTTTTCACAGGAAAAATACCTCCTATTTGTCATCAGTAAGACATAGACTTTAATATCATCCTCACAAATGAGTATAGTTCTATAATTATTTTGATTAGCATACTTCTTGGAAATCTTTAGTGTGAACATCAGCTTTTTTCCTATGGATGAAAAAGGATGTTTTATCATTTCCTCCTGGGTCTTGGTGGCAGTTTCTGCTCTTCCAAATTCATATTCCCTTCAGGAATAAATGTGTATAATAATTGTAATGTCCATTCCCAGCGTACTTAGGGCACAGAGCCCTGAAGATATGCTCTGTCTTAGCCTTGATTCATGACCACCTTTAATGCCTATAGTTAACATTTGGGGCACAAGGTTTCAGATCCAGTAAAAACACTGAAACTGCTGCCAGAGAGGTAGAACAGCAGAGTGAACTACTCAGGTAACAGAGGCTGTTAAACTCATTTTGACCAAAAATCTAAGATTCATACTGTGGTTTATTTAAGCACCTGAATTATAAAGCTTAGAATTCTCTGTGCAGGAGTCTGTTTCACAGATGTTGAATGTTTAAAATTTTTTTAAATGTTTATTTTTGAGAGAGAGAGAAAGAGAGAGAGACAGAGCAAGCAGGGGATGGGCAGAGAGGGAGACACAGAATCTGAAGCAGGCTCCAGGCTCTGAGCTGTTAGCACAGAACCTGATGCCAGGTTTGAATTCACAAACCTTGAGATCAAAACCTGAGTCAAAGTCAGTCGCTTAACGCACTGCGCCACCCAGGTGCCCCCAGATGTTAAATATTTTAGCATTCTTTCCACTTTATGAACTCGATCACAGCATATGTCTTTGTCCCCATTTCATTTCCCAGTCTCCTAAACACCAGTTACAGCCCTGAGTTCTGGGGATTCTTTTCCCCAAAACAAAATGAGGGCTCTCCTTTAAAACCTACACTGCGTTAGGATGACAAAGAGAAAGAAGTCTGGAGGGGGGTCACAGCTACACTACTCTAGGCTATTGAGGCTAGGCCATTGAGTTTGTAATGGAATGGAGACCATCTCACTCACCAGAATCACTCTGGTAGCTGGGATGATTTTGAGAGGGTGGGTTGACCTCAGAGTGTTAGAGTCTAAATCCAAAATGCAGGTTTGAGTAATAACAGATGATCCATCTCTAAGCTGCCATTAAGGGACCCTGCAGCTGGGTAATTGCAGCCTGTTAGATGACAGTTTAAAATATTTTTAATCATCTAAGGTGTATTAACAATTTTGTGTTTACACAGGAAAATTTCCTTATTTTATGAAGACTTAGGTTGAAATATAGAGGACTGAAGTGGACTTCTGTCTGTAATTTAGTTTAAAATACAGTGGCAAAATAAAATAGATTATGCAAATATGACAACATGTTAACAATTGTTAAGTGTAAATAATGGGTATCTGGGCATTTCACTCACCCTGCTTTTCTATAATAAAAACCAAAAGCTGCTTAACAAGATACAAAAATTGGGGCACAAGTGAGTAGGTCAGGGCAGCAGAAGAAAAGGTGAGCCCCTTTCTCTGTGTTTCCTTAAGGCGTCATTCAGCCTGATATATAAATATATATTGAATAAATATTTTAGGAACATATTTTAGAGATATCAAAATATGTACGTACCTGGGAGTTTGGGCTATACAGTAATTCTTCACATATCTGTAGGTTGGACACTTCAACCACTGTCAGAGGACCAAGATCTAAGAAGTAAACAAAATAAGAAGGGATCCTACCATTTGGCAAAAGAGAACTTTCCCTATCTCGAGTGTAGACAGAAGATGGTATCTCTATACGTTTCCAGGGTGAGAAAATCAAAATATAGCAGTCTGCGTGGTTTCAAAAGGTGTTCTTGCCTCACGGCCGTGTTCACAGTGACCACTTAACATTTCAAAAGAAAAGTCATTATTCACAGAATAATTTGTTTAAAGGAGAGGAAACTGGAGTGCATTTTTCTAAGGATTTCATGCCAGGTAATTGATTTTTCTTAAAGTGTGGTAATCAAGGAGTATTCACCAGTTATCTGAAAAATGTCTATTATCCTATTTCATGAAAGTGCAAAGTAAATTGCATAAAGTGATACCACAAACCAAGAAGACCCTATTTTCAAGGGCCAGCTTTTCAAAACTTCTATGTTCCCTTTTAGTGATATGGAGTTCAGGTGTATCCCTGAAGATTTTATATTATTTTTCTTCCTCTGTTTTTGTGGGGGGTTTTTTGTTGTTTTTTTGTTTGTTTGTTTGTTTTTGCTGTGGTCATTGCCTTTCTACTAGTAGGTAAATTAACATACACATCCCTAAAACAGGCTAATTGTGGAAACGTATGGTGTGCGTATGCAGATTACTCTGTACATGTGAAGGAAAGTAACACAACACAAAAATACTTACTCCTCTAAACTCTCCCTTTGCACAATTTGCCAGGTCCAGTGGTCTAGTCGGCAACAAGGACGGCAGAAGAAAATGAGCTCGTTAACTATACAAGTGAGAGTCAGAAGATTATGCAAAGAGAAGTCAGACCATTCCCACCAGCTGGGTAATTTGATACTGTCATTAGTGACCACAAACCTTTGCAATTTATCAAAATGGCCTTAAATGGGATCAAAAAGAAAGTTCATGATCTTGACAATATGAATAACCTAAAGGTGCTTATTTTTTTCTATCATACGGGTACACAGCAAAACTATCCTAGGTTTTACATGGTAATAAGCATGTGCTACATTAAATGTGTTAGAAAAGGTATTACTTATCTATTCTTTGCCATAATATTGGTTCAGACTAGTATATCCACAAGTAGCTTAAAGTTGGTAGAATTTAAAAATTAAAGTTGAAACTAGGCATAATCTTTAATTATAGATTATTTAAAATAGAATATTGAACTTTGGTAAGAAAAGCTTAGTAAGTACTTTTCCTTTATCAGTTATAATCTTGAATCTCTTTCCCCAGTCCTCCCTTGCTGTTTCAAATAAAATTTAATTTGCAAATATTTGACTCTATAAAATTAACAAAACAAGTGTATTTCCTCTTGTATTTCTGTAGGTGTGTGTGTGAGTGTGTGTGTGTAGTGTTGGGAAGAAAAAACAAAACAATTTGGCTAACACACTTTTCTGATTCACTATAAATTTCAGCATGAGTCTGATAGCATTTTTTTCTGAATTAATTTTACAACATCTAGTTGATAGATAATTTTTTCCTTTAAGCCATTATAGAACTGGCTCAACACTTGATATAATCTTTTTGGTTGAAATACTCATAGATAAAAACAAGCTAAGATTTCAGTTCTCACAAGATGAGAAGAAATAAATGAAAATAACATTCTTGAGCTCGTTTTCTGACCTTATGGCACTGTATTGGAGTATCCTTAATGAAATTAAGTAAAAATTTTTTTATCACATATAAAAAGCAAAGGCAAGAAATAAGAGAGCCAAGCCAATGGTGTTTTCTGTCTTTCTATTTACCTGTCTCTGTATATCTATCTTCAGATACACGGGTAAACATACTTTTTTTTTTCTAAGAGTGAGATGAAATTAGAAAGATGTGGGAAACTATAAGGAATAATGTACCATATGGCGGAGCTAAAGAGGAGACAAGTTCTCTCACCTTCAATGGTGAGATTCTATGTGTCAACAAACCCCCAACACATATGCTTTTAAAAAATGTAACTCCATATATAGACTTTTGAATATAGGAAATAAAATTTCACTGTAATTAAGATGAGAAATAGTCATTACCCATTTGGATTCATTCCAGTTTTCACAAGGGCAAATTCCTAAACTGCCATTTTCTTTTCCCATTACAGATTCTGGCACCAAGGCAGGATATTAGGATTTTAATGCCTTAATATATTCTATGAAATATACTAGTGTACTTTACTATTTTGACCTTTTGGCACATCATATTTTGATTCGGATGGCCATTTCACTCTTTGCTCTCAAGCTCAGGGAGGTCATAAAAGAATGAAATGAATGGATTGACTATAGCTAGTCACAATACAGAATACTGAAAAGGTCATTGTATCTCATCGGCTGTGCTATTATTCATGGATATACAGGACCTTAAATATTTGATACCATAGTCTTGTGACACAGAAATCCAAGAAAAAAAATGGAACCAAGAATCACTTCGCATGGCAAAATTGCACCATAATTCAAGAAGGAGAAATAGCAGAAGCTTAGTACAGGGGAAAAAATCATTTTCACTTCTGCTCATCTCCTCCTTTTTGGTAAAATATATCCTCGAGCACATATTCTCAAAAGGAAAAAAAGTTACAGAGGCAATCTAAAAATGTTAAGGGAACAGCTTGAAACTAACAAAACTCAGAAACTGAGATTTCTGGTCACATTTTCCAAGAGTGTCTAGGTCATGTTTGCTTGTTTTCTGGAGATGAGATTAGAGGGCTACACTCCAATAGAAACATAAGGAAATGTATTCAATTTAAGGTATTAGAACAGAAAGCTCTACAGGATATTTTCTCTCCTTGAAACTTCAAAATATGTTCCTTTTCACCTCTAGGTGATACTAAGTAGCCAGAGGAGTCCCAAGTTCCTCACTCCCAGGTAGAAAAGTAAATTCTTAGGCAGTCCATTAACCAGCATGGCTTACAGAACCATATTTATTGCTGCCAATATTTTGTTAGTTTACTTAAATATAGTCAACTAGAAAAAGGTAAAGCTAAAGTGAGTCAAACTGAAGACACGCAGAGGCAATTCATCAAAGGAAAATCACAAATCAACAATGAAACATTTTGACAAAGTTCAATCTTCTTGTAACCTTTTAAATGCAACAGAAACAATTATATCCATTTTCAACTATCAGTTATTCAGGAGTAAAGAAAGATAATACCTGGTGTTTGTGTGAATGGAGAAACATAGTATTCAAATTTTTCTTAGGAATGTATATTGATATATCCTATTCCAAATGCATTTTTGTTCAAATACACTTAAAACGTGCATTAAATATACTTAAAAATTGCATTCAAACAGCCATGAAATTTCTGGATTTCATCCTAAGGAATAAATTAGACATGTGTAAATGACTTGTCTTAAACAATGTTAGTTACAGTGATAATAATAGAAAATCTGAAGACAATGGGGGAATAAGTAAATTACGTTCTATTTACATCATTTAACTCAAGGAAACTAGCAAGGGCTTTAGAACATATTCATGATACAGTATAAGTGGAAAAAAGTAGCAACTGCATATCTTGAGTAGATTTCCAATTTTCTTTTTTTAAATGTTTTATTTATTTTTGTATGTGTAAGAGAGACAGACAGACAGACAGCATGAGTAGGGGAGAATCAGAGAGGAAGACACAGAATCCGAAGACAGGCTCCAGGCTCTGAGCTAGCCATCAGCACAGAGCCAGACACGGGGCTCGAACCCACGAACCATGAGATCATGACCTAAGCCGAAGCCAGACGCTCAACCGACTGAGCCACCCAGGAGCCTCGATTTCCAATGTTCTAAAGTGGGTATGTATGCAAGTAGAGTTGTATCAGACATCTATGTATACTTTCCACAGTGGTTAAGTCTCAGTGATGACATGATGGTAAAATGGGCAATTGTGTGTGCATGTGTACACATTCAGGGAAAAAAGTCTGGTACACTAAACACCAAATGTGGTTAATTCTGAGAGAAGAAATTATAATTATGGATGGTTTTTGTATTTATACATGCCTGTGCTTGCTTTTCTGAATTTCCTCAATACTTGATAGTCAATATGTGTTGCTTCATTGAAAACTGAAGAAAACACCACTTGTTAATTTTCTTTAAAAAGAACAGGCACGAGAAATGTATTCGAACAGTGATAAGAAATCACAAAGGAAGACCAGAATTACAGTGATTCTTCAGGGAAGCATCCAGACTTCCTAAGTGAATGTCCGCCTCCCCCTGAATGTTCTGTCTCACTCCTGTCTCCATCCCAGATTAATTGCCTAGGGTATATGGGAACGCAATAGGGAGATGCAGTAAGAAACACTTTTGTGTGTGTGTATTTTGTTTTGTTTTAGAGTTAAGAGGGAAAATTCGTTGGTTATTGTAAAGCTAGGACTAAGAAAAATGGTATCCCTTTAAATTTTTCTGAAGAGGAAGGACCAGGGACCGTGAAGTGGCCTGAATGTGAGGATTTAGCATTTAGCAAATCAAGTGATTTATGTCTAATGGCATGAATCTCCCTTTCACACAACTGGATAAACATCCTACAGAGCAGACCTTTCTTCCGCAGATGATCCTTCTGTACCTTGCCAAGACTTTTCTTGAAACTATCAGAAAACAAGCCTGCATCCCAGAAGTATGGTTTATGTTTTATTGTTTCCTGGAGAAAACCTAGCTACTTATTCCTTGAGATGCCTTGTAGTGCTTTAAAGGACATTTGAGTTTGGTTAGATAAATTCAGTTGCGGGGCTCTTATCAATACAACATTATCATCTATTTCAAAGCCATGAACTAATAGGGGAAACATTCTAGCTCATTGATTCCTCTTCAGATGATCAAAACAACAGTTCTTTGGAATATGTAGGTATCTTCATTTCACTTTGTGGAATACCATTATGTATTCCAGATATCAAAAAGTACTCAATCCCTCTAATTTTGTTTTTAAACATATAACTGCATTCACATGTTTTTCTCTACATTTTTTGCTTCTGTCATTTTTCCACAGCAAGCCCTCACAGAAGCTGCTCACAGTTAACCTCTGATCAATATTTGAAATTATATAAGGTGCTCCAGAAATGGGTGAGTCTCTTGTGGTTGTTGTTATTACTACTTTTTATCTACAGAGAGAGAGAGAGGATGAGCAGGGCAGAGGAAGAGACAGAGAGAGAGAGAGAAAAAAAACCTTAAGTAGGCTCCACACTGAGAGCGGAGCCCAATGTGGGTCTTGGTCTCACAACCCAGGGATCATGACCTGATCTGAAATCAAGAGTTGGACACTCAACTGACTGAGCCACCCAAGTGCCCCTTGGGGTGAGTATCTTAAAAGGCAGCAAGAAGGAGGAGAGATTTTGTGGGGAAGAGGATTCATATCCCTAGATTAGAAGAAATATACTGCTTTATGGCAATTTCTTGACCTCTGAGAGAGACTGACGTTTTAGGCGCTGGGGTTCCCAGTCCTGGCAAAGACTTTTCTGCTCTAGGAGGCACAATAACCAGAGAATCATTGTACTTGAGAGAAATAATATGGTCCTAAAGCTTTTTAGAATACCCAGTTTGGCCCAGTGTCTCTTGAATGTTTGCCCATCTTTGAAGGAAGGGGACATGTATGCACAGGAGTGAGATTACTGAATCTCTTGCCAGCCTCATGGAATGGAAGCTTGAGTCAAATATGATTTGCTTTAAAGGGGAAAAAAGTGATATTTCTCATATATCCAAATTTGTGTTGCAAATTTATACTGGCTACATAAGTCTGGGGAATATACACAATCCTCCTTAACCAAATTTTGAGTGGAATTATTATTATTATTATTGCCTTACTGCATTCTATTTTGTATCCCCCAACACAATGCTTTTCCATACCTAATTTCTTTGTATTTGTTGTATTCTTGGCTTTTTCCCACTCTGTGATGAACTCACTCTCAAGAGCCATGTGAAATGCACATTTCCTTTGGAACATTTTCTTGGCTCTCCTGGGTATAAGCAAATGGTCACAGTGTTGCAATATTTCACTATTAAGCTGTGAGTTTTTTCACATCAGGAAAGAGATCATCTTGTAACCATCTCCTTCCATGAGCACCTACTATGCACCATGTACTGTGCTCAAGATACTTGATTCCCTTTAAAATGTTACAAAATCAATAATGTATTAGAATAAGATACATCTGAAATACCAACTAGATAAACACCCTCCTTTTGTAAAGTGGAGTCACAGAAAACTTTATTTCTTAGAGCACTGGTTCTCATACTTTACCTAGAACACAAATTGTTAGACCCCACCCCTAAAGTTTCTGCTACAGTAGGTCAAGGGCCTGAGAATTTGCATCTGTAATGCATTCGCAGTTGAGTCAATGATGCTGACTGGGGACCACACAATGGGAACACCAGCCTTATGTCTCATGTCACTCTGGTATTCTTTCAGTGTCACCGCAAGACTAGGACTCCAGGTTCCTGATGGTGCCTGACGTTGTTTCCCATAATTATTCACGTCAGTATTAGTTATTCATGACAATGGCCTGAACATATTCAAATATTAAAAAGATAATGAAAATGAGTTGTTGGTCTTTAGAATTAGGTTCAAGAAATGAATCTCTAAGGCAAAAATGAAGGTGAAAAGGTGTTCTCCCGTCTTTTAAGGATATCTTTTGGATCAGGGGAAGCTGACCAGTTTGCTTGTCTGGGGATTATAGTCAGGCCTCATCCACTTCTCTCTGGCCATGTCCTGCTGATATTAATGCAGCATCTTTTCCCTTAGATTCTCACAAAGCTTTGGCAAAGCCCCCAAGTTTCTGGCTCCTGACCTGCTGGAGAGTGAAGCTTAGGCTTCTGACAGTTTTTTGTACATGCGCAGGATTTAAGAAAGCTCTCTGTTTACTTCCTCCTCACTGGTGTTCTGGGAAGCAACGGCCATCAGAAGGGAACACGTTTCTAACATTTAAAGACAACCAATACTGGTCTCATTTTCTGTGTACACCAGAGCTCAATGTTAACATATGATTACTCCCTACCAGGCCATACGGCACAAGCTGGTAGTTGATGGATCGAGGGAGTCAAAAAGCAATAATGTTTTAACACTTACATAAAACCACCTTGTGTTTAATAGGAATAAATAATGTTCCAATCATAATAATGCCAACTCTCTGCACACAGAGCTGTAGCATCTAATGAGATGGGACCTCGGGACGTGAGGTGGGTACAATAGTATGAAGAATGGAGCAGAGCAGCAGGAAAAAAATAGTTCTAATCCCATGTACTGCTAAGGAAAATTACTGAAGAAAACACCATATAATTAAACTAATTTTTTTTTGGCACATGATTCTTAAAGAAACAGATTGATGGTGCTCTGAAATTAGGGATAGGTGATACGGATTTTCAAAATAGATATTCAAGACAGTCATTTAGAGCTCCTATAATTGGAGTGAAATGAAACAACAACCACCAAAAAACTCAGAACAGAGAGAAGAAAAAAAGGGAAAGATATGTATCAGCTCCTGTCTCCATGTGTCTACATTTTCTCCACCCTGTTGACATGTCCATGTATCTTTCAGGTGACATAGTCGAAGGTGGTCATTTACAGCTCACAATGGTCGTGACAATTGCTTCCCTAGCACTGAGCAATCTGGCAAATGTTATATTCTCAATAAATATTTAGAATTTATATATTAAACATTGGTTATTCAGCTGAAATGATCTTCCTGAGCTACCTAGACCACACTTTTCCATGGGCTTCTGTCCCCTCCAGGCTGCATGGATCACCATGTGAGCTTGGCAAGCAATTTACCTCCAGCCGTAAGTGAGAAAACCAAAGCTCAGGCTGGTTCCAACACTTTCTAAATTCCTCAGAGATTTGGAAGGGAAAAAAAATCCTGAGATAATAACATACGAGCACCTTTTAATTTTTAAAGCCATGTTGATAATTGATTACTGGCCCAAGTATACGATTTCCTTTCTTTCCGTGAAGGGTGGAGGAAGGATTCAGTGCTGCGTCTAAATTGTCACTTGATTCTTTTCTTGGCATGGGGCATCATCGGGGCAAGTTGGCGGAGGTCACGAATCGCTTGATCAGCTTAGATTTAAAAAATGCTTGGATCTTAGTTGGTCTAGGAAGTAACTGCAGGAATATACTACTTACACTAATATGGATGTAAACAGTGATGGCCGTAAAGGCCATTTTTCTTTGTGTCACAACTGGCCATCAGGAGCTTGGAGCTCTATAAAGGAGCTGGGTATATATTTCAGGGAGGGTTTCTTTACCTTACAGACTGAGTTTGCCCAAGTGGTGTTTCAGCTTCTGGAACAGATCGCGCTTGAATCTGAGGATTGTGCAAACCGATAACGTTCACCCAAGACCATCTGACTCCTGTTCCCTTAGGAGCTTATCTACCTAAGGAAACACTCAGACTGCTCTTTTCAGAGGCCATTCTGCTCACCATTTCTCCTGTACCTAACAGATCCCACAGTGATGCTTCTGCTCTCAAATTCACAGCCTGTTATTGTCTCATTGTCTTAAACCGAAAATAAACACAGCCGCTTACAAGGCTGTCTATACAATATGCTCTCCCACTACAAGCCTCCCACAGAGCAGATGAATGTTTATATGTGAGAGTTCACTTTTCTACAGGGTGGTATGAATAACATTATCAGAGGATATCACCACTCTTGAATCTCTTCAATTTGATCACTATTCTTTTTTCTTCATATTTGTTTATTCTTATGTATTGAGATGGTAAATATTCAGTCTGATGATCTTGACAACTATATATACTGTAAAGCATACACCCATTAATTGACTATACCAACCAAAATATAGAATACTTCCATCGGTATAGAATACTTCTGTCGATATTCCTATGGAAAAAGGAAAGACCCTTTGTGTCCTTTTTCAGTTAATTTGCCTAACGTTTGGCCTTCCTCTTTCCCCCCTCCTAGCCCAGAGGCAACTCCTTTCTGATTTTACCATAGATTAGTTTTGCCTGTTCTTGGCTCTCATACACAGATTCCTCTTTTGAGTTTGGATTTGTTGCTCCATGAAACATTCTTAGATTCATGCATGTGATGTGTGTATAACCAGTCGTGTTCCATTTTATTGCTTAATAACATCTCATTCTGTGATAAATAGCAATTTGTCAGTTCATGCCTTTGTCGATGGATATTTGGGCTGTTCACAGTTGGGGACTATTAGGAATCATTCATATACAAAATGCTCCCATACAGAACACGTGTTGTCATTTCTCTTATGTCTTCCTGAAAGTGATTTGCTGGCTCACGTGGTAGCTGCTTATGAGAAACTGCTGAACAGTTTTCAAACGATTGAATGATTCTGCATTCCACTAATAACGGGAGGTGAGATTTCCTGGTGTTTTAATTTTTGGAAGAGGTCATTCAGAGGACATGACCTCTGGTTGACCTGCAAGTAGGCGCACTCAGAATTTTCACCCCTCCCCTGCCCTTGAAATGTACTTTCACCCACCACACCTACAGCTGGAGTCAATTTCAAAGACAGCCTTGAGAGAGTAACGGTGTTGGGATCACCTGGGCACGCTGCTTGACTGAGCCCAGGTAAGGCCTCTATATAAACCTGGAAGGGGCTGGCTGGCTGGCTGGCTGGTTGGCTAGTGCAGGATTTCTGCTCCGCTTCAGGTCTCTCAGGACCAGCCTGCCGGGTAAGTGCCCTTGCTTATCATACCTCACACCTTCTGACCTGGAGTGGCCTGCCTCTTAGGGCTCTCTTTGTGCCGTCTCTCTCTCTCTCTCTCTCTCTCTCGGCCTCCAGGCCCAGCTGGGCGCCTGGGGTTTGTGAACCAATATTCACGTCTTAGCCAAAGTGGGGTATGGTCATTCTTTTCTGATTATGGCCGTTCTAACTGTTGGAAATTGCATTTTGTTATGGTTTTAATTTGCATTTCCTTGATAACTAATGATGTGCAGCAACTTGTTATGGTTTTGTGTGTTTAAGTGATTCCTATGTCTCTGTGAATTGTCTAAGATTGTTGCACATTTTGGGGGCACCTGGGCGGCTCAGTAGGTTAAGCGTCTGGCTCTTGATTTTGGCTCAGGTCATGATCTCACAGTTTGTGGTTTGTGGTTTGAGCCCATTATCAGTCTCTGTGCTGGGAATGTGGAGCCTGCTTGGGAGTATCCCTCCCTCCCCCTCCCCCTCCTTTGCTCATTCAAGAAAAATAAACTTAAAGAATTGTTGCCCATTTTTAAATTGGGTTATTTTTCTCTGTTGCAGATTTGTGGAGTTTTTATGTATTCTGGATACAAGTTCATGGTCACATGCATGCATTGGCATTGTCAGTGCTTTCTCTCATTCTATAGACTGCTTATTCATTTTGTCAACAAAGCTTTTTGATGAACAGCAATTTTTAATTTTGGAAAAGTCCAAACTAGCATTTTTTTCTTTTGTGGTTAGTATGTTGTGACTTACCTACAGACTATTTTCCCAGCCCAATGTCACAAATGGTCCTTTGTTGTCTTCTGGGAGGTTTGTTGTTCTAGCTTTTATGTATAGGTCTACAATCTATCAAAAATTAAATATATTTTAGGAGCTGAAATAATATTTCCAGTCCATTTATCCTTATGAATAACTCATTGTTATAGAACTATTTGTTGAAAACCCTATCCTGTCCCCACTGAACTTACTTAGTACTTTGGTTGGAATTAATTAATATTAGTGGGCCTATCTGAACTTGCTATTGTCTTCCTTTGATTAATTAGTCTATTTCTTGCTGATACAACACCGATTTGATTACTGTAGACCTGTAGTAAGTCATTGAAATTGGGTATTGGAAGTTCTCTGAATCTGTTCTTCTATACCATTATGTTGGTTATTACAGAATTTTGATTGGAATTGTGTTGAATCTAAAGATTCTTCTGAGGAAAATGAACATTCTGATGATACTGAATCTTCTAATATATAAAGTGATATACAATGTGTAAGACTTACTCGTTTGTTCACAGCAATATTTTGGTTTTCATTGTGGAAGTCATGAGCATTTTTATTCCAAAGGGTTTAATGTTTGGGTCTATTACAAACTCTTACTTCCAGTAGTATATAGCCAATATAGACAAATATAATCTTATTTATTAATACCTTTGTTTCCTCCTTACTTACTAAATTTCTGTATTTGTGATAGGAGACATTTTTGTATTTCAATGTCCTCATATTTTGCAGGTAGGCAACAATCTCATCTGAGCATAAAGACAGCTTCACTTTTTTTTCAATCTTTGTGAAGTTTATTTCTTACTGCAGTGAGCAGGACCCGCAGAACAAAGTTAAAGAGAAATAGAATGTTCTTGTCTCATCAGTTGTAATGAAAAGTTGTTGGTTGTTTCACCATTAACTCTCGTATTACCTGTAAGTTTCTCATAAGTACACACCTTTATAAGGTTAAAGAAATTTTCCTCTACTTTTAGGTGGCTGAAAGGATTTATCATGAATGGTAAGTGAATTTGGCCACATGTGTTTTCTCTCCATCACTTCTGAAGATCACATTGTCTTTTATCCTTTTAGGGTGGTGATTTACAGTGATGAATTTTCTTTGTTGTTTTTTTTTTTTTTTTTTAAAGATTTTAAAATTCAACATGGAGCCAGAACCTACCACCTAAAGATCAAGAGTCATGTACCCTAGGGGGCGCCTGGGTGGCTCAGTCGGTTAAGCGTCCAACTTGGCTCAGGTCATGATCTCATGGTTCGTGGGTTCAAGCCCCTTGTCGGGCTCTGTGCTGACAGCTCAGAGCCTGGAGGCTGCTTCAGATTCTGTGCCTCCCTCTCTCTTTGACCCTCCCCTGCTCACGCTGTGTCTCTCTCTCTTTCTCAGAAATAAAACATTAAAAAAAAAAAAATCCAGTCACATACCCTAGACTGAGCCAGCCTTGTGCCCCTACATTGATTAATTTTCAAATGCTAATCCAAATAAGCATTCCTGCGAGTTAGCTTACTGATCATGATCTATTAGCTCTTCAATAATTGCTGGATTGTATTTCCTATTTAATGAGGGATATTAATCTGTAATTTTTTTCTAATGGTATTAGAGTTAGCTTATGAATGAGTCAGGAACTATATCTACAGTCTCTTTTTTGGAGTCTGTACAACACTAGCATTATATCTCACTAAAATATTTTCTAGAATTTAACCAGTGAAGACCTCTGAAGTTTTCCTTGTTACAAATTTAATTTCTTTGATAGATGAAGTGATAAGATTTTTGTGTTAGTTTTGGGTGGTTTCATTTTCTAAGGTACTCATTTACCTTGTCAAATTTATTGGCAAAATGCTGTTTATGCACATATGTATATTTAGTATCTGTAGTATTTTGTGTAATGGATTCTCTTTAATTCTTGAATAACTTTATTTTTATTGAACAGTCTTGTTAGGAGTTTTTCAATGTTAATCTGTTCAAAAAGCCAATTTTTACTTTTTGTACTGCTTCTATATTTTCTTTTTTTTTTTTTTTAATGTTTTATTTATTTCTTGGAGAGAGAGAGAGACAGCGTGAGCAGGGGAGGGTCAGAGAGAGAGGGAG